>NC_048587.1:36899473-37169473 GCF_013265735.2 Oncorhynchus mykiss
ACATTCTCCAGACGAAATTCCACCCTGCTAATCCAACTGTGTGTGTGTGTGTGTGTGTGTTTACTGCAGCCAGTGAAACTTGAGAAATGCTCATCTCTTTGTGCCTTTAAGAACTCAATCACAGACATTTTCTCAGACACCTGTACTTGTTACCCAATCTAATTGTGTCATTCATGGTCATTCTCACTGACATTAACTTGTTACTCTGCCGAATCACGTCATTCATGGACAATTTCACAGACACTAACCTATATAAAAAAAGAACATGTCTAATGTGTGTGTGTGTGTGTTTGTGTGTGTGTGTGTGTGTGTGTGTTTGTGTGTGTGTGTTTGTGTGTGTGTGCTTGCACTGTAATACATTTATTTACATTTACACAGCAGAAATATTACATTTAGCTATGGGAATTATATATTACAGTAAACCAGAGGTGTGGACTCGAGTCACATGACTTGGACTCGAGTCAGACTTGAGTCACAAATATGATGACTTGCAACTCGACTTTGACTTTAACACCAATGACTCGTGACTTAACTTGAACTTGAGCCTTTTGACTCGAACTGACTTGATACCCTCCCCAAGCCCAAATATAAAAAATTATGCCATTAAAAAAAAGTGTTCAGCACATTAACTCTTCAATTAACGGATTATAGTTTGAATCGGACAGCAGCCAATCAAATTGTGCCAGCTGAGAAAAAGTTGCGCGTGGCAGTGCAGAGGAACGTCGGCGGGATATAAAGACGACGCTGTATCAACACAAAACGGGTTGCAACTTGCAAAACATGCGGGAAGAAAATGACAGACGGAGGCGCAACAACTTCCAACTTTGTTCGACATTTGAAGCTGCACAAAGTCGTGGCTAATATAGCCGACGGCTATATCATTTATTACTTTGCTAGTGTAGCATGTAGGCTAACGTCACGTTAAATCAATGAGCCTCCACACAGTCAGTCAGTGCGGGAACGTGATCATTGCACCCAAGATTGAGCTACAACTGGCTAGGCAGCCTACTGTAACCACACACAGAGAGGGTGTGTGTGTGTGTGTGTGTGTGTGTGTATGTATGTGTGTGTGTGTGTGTGTGTGTGTGTGTGTGTTAAGGATGGGCGATTGTATACAAGCCTACATCGCCCGATTGTGCCCCATAGCAATCCTCGATAGTCGAGCGCTATTGGGGGGGGGGTGTCTTTCTCATGGCTACCCATGTATTTCCATGTAAATATAAAGTTTATTTGGAAAGTAATAAATATATATATTTTTAAAAGCATTCATGATTTGCATGAATGTAATATACTAACTCTTACTCTTGTTAAGAATATGAAATGGTATTACATTTGGTGAAGAGCACATTATGACTTGTTTAGGACTCGAAACGCCAAGTTTAGGACTTGAGACTTGCTGGTCTTCTAGAAGTAGAGGGTGGAGGAGTCAGGCGCAGAGTGCAGGGTAGTTCAAAGATGTGGATCTTTTATTTCCAAAAACAGAGAGAAGCTCACGCCACACACACAAGGGCGCATAAAGACCCAGTCCAACAAACAGAACGAAACTGTTCGGAAAAATGGAATCCACAAAATATTCACACACCATAAACAGAAAAACAAGCCCGCACAAAAGCCGGCGGGCCTACCGGGTTTAAACAGCCCAAAACCAAACACAAACAAGAAACAGGTGAAACTAATCAGACAAAACTAAATGAAACAGAAAAGGGGATCGGTGGCAGCTATTAGGCCGGCTACGACGACCGCCGAGCGCCGCCCGAACAGGAAGAGGCACCATCTTTGGCGGGATTCGTGACACTCGGACTTGCCTGTCTTGACTTGGGACTTGAGTGCTAAGACTTGAGACTTACTTGTGACTTACTTGTGACTTGTAAAACAATGACTTGATCCCACCTCTGCAGTAAAGTATTGTAAAGAACAATGCATCATGGGAGTTCAGTGCACAGTTAACAATTCCTGAAATGTTACAATCTGATTTTACAATAAAGTGATGTATTAATGTTTTGCTGTATATTTACTGGTTGAGTTGCCATGTCCTCTTGGTTTGTATTGCACTGTAGTCACTGCCAATTTGGAAGCCTTTGTTAAGGCCTCTAGGAGTGCAAGTTATACAAAACACCAAATATTCATCAATATGCTGTAATATATAATTACAGTACCTAGTAGCAAAACGTATCTCACCAATCCCATGTAATTACATTAAAATACTACATTAAAATACTGTTAAATACAAACCTCATCTCCCCTCAATGATTCAATCATTAATTACAATTACAGTAGAATTAACTTTTTTACTGTCCTGTAATAATAAATAAATATACTGGCATCTGTGCTGCCAGTAATTTACTGTACAAATTACAGGAATTTCTTTACAGAGAGTCCCCCCTTGCTTTCTCTCCAGATGCTCCCTTAGTCGGTCCTTTCCTCTTGGAGTGCGGTGACCTTTTGCCATGCTCAGTGTTGTCCTAGCTGTCTATATTCTGACGCCACTTAGTAACGTGCAGTCAAAATATAGACAGCTAGGAGACTTACTAACTATTTTTAGTTGACACCTTTGGTTTCAGATGCTTAAACCTGTGACCCTGAAGCAGCTTAAGTTCCAAGGCTGTGTCCGATTCCATGTCTTAGGAGTTGAGTAAGGTCAATATTGGTGTAAAATAATAATGGTGGGATAGTGTTTCTAAAGTCTTGTTACTGTAGAGAAAGAGAGATTTTTTGGCAACTCGTCATGTGTGTATTTTTGGACAGCTTCCCATCACATACTGCTGAGGTGATGGATGGATATGGTCGAACATGCAAGCGTGAGTGAAAAGCAAACATACCGAGTGCATTGTGTGTGTGTGTGTGTGTGTGTGTATGTGTGTGTGTGTGTGTGTGTGTGTGTGTGTGACACAGATGTTAGTATCTGTCTTGTACACTATATACAGTGCATTCGGAAAGTATTCAGACCCTTTGACTTTTTCCATATTTGTTTACGTTACAGCCTTATTCTAAAATGTATACAATTATTTTTTCCCCTCATTCATTTACACACAATACCCCATAATGTGCCTTTTGAGCCATGAAAACCCCAAAACCATGGGCGCTTGAGGTGATTCAATGAGCAGGAACTGCATAGACTCATTGTGATTGCCTGACACTCTCAGTTTAATGGGAAACGTAGTGTGGGTGACTCTGACAATAAATAAAATCAAGTCAAATGTTATTTGTCACATGCGCCGAATTCAACAGACTTACAAGCCCTTAACCAACAATGCTTTAAGTTAAGAAAAAACCTGTTAAGTAAAAATTAGATAAGTAAAACAATTAAAATATAAAATAAAAGTAACAAATAATTAAACAGCAGCAGTAAAATACCAAGCAAGGCTATATACAGGAGGTACCGGTTCAGAGTCAATGTTGAGGTAATATGTACATATAGGTAGAGTTAAAGTGACAATGCGTAGATTATAGTAGCAGCGTAAAAGAGAGATCTGGGTATCCCTTTGATTAGCTGTTCAGGAGTCAGGGGTAGAAGCTGTTAAGAAGCCTTTTGGATCTCAACTTGGCGCTCTGGTACTGCTTGTCCTGCGGTAGCAGAGAGAACAGTCTATGACTAGGGTGGCTGGAGTCTTTGAGGTCCTCTAAGGTCCTGGATGGCAGGAAGCTTGGCCCCAGTGATGTACTGGGCCGTACACACTTCCCTTTGTAGTGCTGAGCAGTTGCCATACCAGGCAGTGATGCAACCAGTCAGGATGCTCTCGATGGTGCAGCTGTAGAACCTTTTGAGGATCTGAGGACACATGCCAAATCTTTTCAGTCTCCTGAGGGGAATAGGCTTTTTCGTGCCCTCTTCACAACTGTCTTGATGTGTTTGGACCATGATAGTTTGTTGGTGATGTGGACACCAAGGAACATGAAGCTCTCAACCTGTTCCACTACAGCGCCGTCGATGAGAATGGGGGCATGCTCGGTCCTCCTTTTCCTGTAGTCCAAAATCATCTCCTTTGTCTTGACCAGGTCTCTGACCTCCTCCCTATAGGCTGTCTCATCGTTGTCAGTGATCAAGCCTACCACTGTTGTGTTATCGTGTTATCAAACTTAATGATGGTGTTGGAATCGTGCCTGGCCATGCAGTCATGAGTAAACAGGGAGTACAGGAGGGGACTGAGCATGCACCCTTGAGGGGCCCCAGTGTTGAGGATTAGTGCGGCGGATGTGTTGTTCCCTACCCTTACCACCTGGGGGTGGCCTGTCAGGAAGTCCAGGATCCAGTGTCAGAGGGAGGTGTTTAGTCCCAGGGTCCTTAGCTTAGTGATGAGCTTTGAGGGCACTATGGTGTTGAACGCTGAGCTGTAGTCAATGAATAGCATTCTCACATAGGTGTTCCTTTTGTCCAGGTGGGAAAGGGCGGTGTTGAGTGCAATAGAGATTGCGTCATCTGTGGATCTGATGGGGGGGGGTATGCAAATTGGAGTGGGTCAAGCGTTTCTGAGATAATGGTGTTGATGTGAGCCATGACCAGCCTTTCAAAGCACTTCATGGCTACAGACGTGAGTGTTATGAGTCAGTAGTCATTTAGGTAGGATACCTAGTGTTCTTCGGCACAGAGACTGTGGGGGTCTGCTTGAAACATGTAGGTATTACAGACTTAGTCAGGGACAGGTTGAAAATGTCAGTGATGACACTTATCAGTTGGTCAGCGCATGCTCAGAGTACACGTCCTGGTAATCCGTCTGGCCCAATAGAGCGCCTATCCATCGCTCTGACGTCCATGGGAATGGAGAGGTGTTGTATGGGGATTCCGAGCTCCGACACCAGGGTAGCGTCCATAAAGCTCTCGTCGGCACCAGCGTCAATGAGCACCCGGAGAGATTTGGACTGGTCACCCCACAACAGGATAGCATGGAGAAGGATATGAGAAATGGAAGATGAGAACCTGCAATGAATAACTACACTGTTTATATTCTTCCACATTACCAGTCACCTTGCCATGGTTAAATGCAGTGGTTCGCGCTTTCAGTTTGTGCGAATGCTGCCGTCTATCCACGGTTTCTGGTTAGGGGAGGTTTTAATAGTCACAGTGGGTACTACATCTCCTATACACTTCCTTGTAAACTCAGTCACCGTATCCGTCTATGCATCTAGATTATTTCCGCAAGCTACCCAGAACATATCCCAGTCCACGTGATCAAAACAATCCTGAAGCGTGGATTCCGATTGGTCAGACCAGCGTTGAATAGTTCAAAGCACGGGTACTTCCTATTTGAGTTTCTGCCTATGGGATGGGAGGCGCAAGCGTGTGTGTGTGTGCGCATGTGTGTTCATGTGTGTCTATAGAACTCACACACAGCCAGTTCCCCAGATTCTGTCACCTTTGATGATCTTTGTAGACATGTACAGTTCCATTAGATATTCTCTTTGATAAGTGTGCTTCAGAACCAATCATGCATATCAGGTGATTGGACAAGTCTGAAATACTATCAACAAACAGTTTACTGTTGCTAATCACAGCAGAATTCAAATGTAATTGGTATTACAGTACTACACGTATTAGACAGTATGTCGTAGTATATACAGTATGCATCCTGGTGTAAAAATGTGATTCGTAGTACAGTAGGCTAATAATGTTGCAAGACAGAGTGTGTGTGTATGTGTGGGTGGGTGTACGTCTGTGTGTGCAATCACGTGTAGACAGAAACACGGAAACAGAGAGAGGAATTCTCACATCTGTGAACTGCTTGAAAATGTTGTAATCAAAACGAGTTGGCACTGCATACGTCAGAAAGGAACCATTTGGATTTTTTCCTCTCCACGTGAAAATCGAAACATCTTGTGTTCCAGTTTGAAGCTTCAGCATGCTGTTTTCTTCTCTCCCTTTGTCCTACCATCCCTCCATTCTGCATCCGTTGTGAGATTGTTTCTTTTATCACACATTGTTTTACAAACTGTTTTAACTTTTCACTGTGACAATGTAATCTAAGTATTTTGTCAACAGTTTTTCCTCAGCGTATTGAAAATGACATTGGTGGTACACAGCTAAAAGAGTTATGCAATGCATCTGACTGCAACATTTCTCCAAAGCTCTCTCTAAGTCCCCAATCTAGAGTATGAACATCTTGGGCAGGCCCTTGGCTTTTCTTTGGACATGGAAACACAAAAGTCTAAGACATTAGGCCAAGCACTAGTGTTAATTCCTGCAGTGGAGAAGGTCCATGCCAGTCCAGCATGGGTGTGCCTCTGTGTGTGTGTGTGTGTGTGTGTGTGTGTGTGTGTGTGTGTGTGTGTGTGTGTGTGTGTGTGTGTGTGTGTGTGTGTGTGTGTGTGTGTGTGTGTGTGTGTGTGTGTGTGTGTGTGTGTGTGTATGTGTGTGTGTGCGTGTGCGTGTGCATGTGTGTGTGTGTGTGTGTGTGTGTGTGGTGGTGGTTTCAAAGTACAGTGGTTTCTAAGGATGACTGTTTTTTGGAACATTGATTTGGTTTTTGGAACATTGATTTGGTTTTTGGAACACTGAGTTTCAGTTTGGTTTGAACTACTTTCTGGTGGTTTTACCAAAACCAGATTGCTATTCAAGATATGGAGAATAGAGAGTGAGAAACATGGGGAAAAAAGCGAGAGAGACACATAGAGACACACAGAGACAGACAGGCTTGTGCCCTAACACATCGATTATAACATTGCTCTGGACTGTGCTGACCACTCTGTCTCCCATTTCATGTACCAAAATGCTGCCGTTGGCGAGGACATTCTCACCTTTACTGTTAAGGCGAGGCTGCAAGTTCTACCAACAAAACATAATCTAGCACTCTGGTACCCTGCAAACCATGTTGTATTCTTCATGAATAAAATGTAATGGAGTCCTTTGCCCATGTTGTGAATGGCTGCTTTTCATACAAGGATTTGTACATTGTTAGACATGACCCCCTTGTTGACCTGATAGCCAGCGAAGTGAGACAAGTGGTCTTACTAACAGCACACATGCATAAACATTCTTGTGTAAGGGGAAGCTGGTTTGATGTTGATGATGATGTGTTTTCCTGTGTGTCAAATAGGCCAGATATTGTTGTTGTGGGGAGGCCAGGGGGAGTTGCTCATTTTGTAAATGGGTTGCTAATTTGATGGCTACATGGAGCTGAACTTTTCAGAAATTTAAGTATCAGCCCCTCGTGGCACGCTTGGACAGCCTCGGGTGTAGGTGCAAGCTGGTGGCGCTGATATTCGGCAGTCGGGGCCACGTACACAGGCTTGCAGTGCGTGGCCTCCAGATTGCGGGCTGTCAAAAACTAGGGCAAAGCAATTGGCTAGGTACTGCTCTGTTTCAGCTGTCGTGGGCAGCCTGGCTGTTTGGAGAAGGATGTGCCTTCTGTAACCTTGAGTGCCATGCATACAGGGACCTTTGAAATGTCTGGATCCTTTTTTTTTGTATGTGTGTGTGTGTGTGTGTGTGTGTGTGTGTGTGTGTGTGTGTGTGTGTGTGTGTGTGTGTGTGTGTGTGTGTGTGTGTGTGTGTGTGTGCGTGTGTGTGTGTGTGTGTGTGTGTGTGTGTGTGTGTGTGTGTGTGTGTGTGTGTGTGTGTGTGTGCGTGTATGCGGTGGTTTCAATGTCCAGTAGTGTCTAAGGATAATTGTTTATTTGGTTTTGGAAAACTGAGTTTCAGTTTAGTTTGGACTACTTCCGGGTGGTTTTACCAAAACCAGATTCAGATCCCTATTCAAGACATGGAGATTAGAGTGCGAGAATCATGGGTAAAAAGAGCGAGAGACACATAGACAGACAGAGACAGACAGGCTTGTACCGTAACACATCGATTATAACATTTCTAGGGGAATAGCCAGAGGTGGATCTTGGAGTGAACCGACTCTAACAAAATAGAAATGAGAGTTCAGATCTCACTTGTGATTTAATCTATTCAACACCATGACCTCGGGGCTTAGACAGAAAGATAGGTATGTATTCTCACAGAGTAAGCAGGTTTACCCTTATACATTATGGTTACGTGATTACCAAGGCTTTGCTGCTACAGTATGCTGCAGTTGAATGAATACATATCCGAGCCTGGCCAAGATGTACTGTAAGTTCAGCTTTAGCAGGACTTTTGATAGTCTGCTTTCTCCCATTTCTCTCTCCACATGTGTCTAAACACAAAGATATGCAAGCACACACACACACGCACACACACAAAGACACGTACACACACATACACACTTTGTGTTTCTATTTGGTTTAAGTGGACAATATACCAACGTGTTTATCACAAGTGGACTGAACATATAATTCCATGTGTTCACAATATGCCCCAGTCATTTTATTAGCCTCGTGCATGTGAGATGTTTGACATTTTTTTAAAGACCCCTTTCTCTCTTTTACTTCCAGAAGGATTCCAGGAAACATACTTTTGTTTCATTTCATGAACAGTTTTTTTTTTTATCCACTAAGCCGGCATTTATATTTGACAAGCATGTGGCAGGAATGAACAGCTCCCAGTCAAAGAGCACCATGTCAATCGATAAAATGTGTTACTAAATTCCAGATATAAGCTTTACTAGCCATTCAGTCTCAGGAATGATTTAGTTACTTGAATCAAATGAGCATCTGTTTAGATACATCTTAAAGGCAGGGGTGTATTTAGTGATTTGGAGGCCAGTCTGTGGGATTTATAGTAAAGACATGTAACTTAACTGTAAAAAAATGTATTACCTTTTAATGTGCAATGAAAGTAATCAGTAATCTGATTGTCAAACAAATCACTTAAAAAATAGGTTTCCTTCGCACGTTCATCCAAAATAATTCCAGCATCCGAACAGTTCTCTGTGCACCCGCAAACTTCTCTTCAATTTGCAAGTTGCTGTAACTATCTCACCAGAGAAAGCATCCGAGTGAGAGAAACAGCACCCCTCTGTCTTACTACATGTAGCCAATGTATCTGATGCTGTCAGGCCATAAATAGTATGACATTCAATAATCTTTTTGGCCAAACACCATCAGATACACTATATGTACAAAAGTATGTGGACGCCCCTTCAAATGAATGGATTCTGTTATTTTAGCCACAGCCGTTGCTGACAGGTACAGTGGGGCAAAAAAGTATTTAGTCAGCTACCAATTGTGCAAGTTCTCCCACTTAAAAAGATGAGAGAGGCCTGTAATTTTCATCATAGGTACACTTCAACTATGACAGACAAAATGAGAAAAAAATCCAGAAAATCACATTGTAGGATTTTTAATGAATTTATTTGCAAATTATGGTGGAAAATAAGTATTTGGTCACCTACCAACAAGCAAGATTTCTGGCTCTCACAGACCTGTAACTTCTTCTTTAAAAGGCTCCTCTGTCCTCCACTTGTTACCTGTATTAATGGCACCTGTTTGAACTTGTTATCAGTATAAAAGACACCTGTCCACAACCTCAAACAGTCACACTGCAAACACCACTATGTCCAAGACCAAAGAGCTGTCAAAGGACACCATAAACAAAATTGTAGACCTGCACCAGGCTGGGAAGACTGAATCTGCAATAGGTAAGCAGCTTGGTTTGAAGAAATCAACTGTGGGAGCAATTATTAGGAAATGGAAGACATACAAGACCACTGATAATCTCCCTTGATCTGGGGCTCCACGCAAGATCTCACCCCGTGGGGTCAAATGGATCAAAAGAACGGTGAGCAAAAATCCCAGAACCACACGGGGGAACTAGTGAATGACCTGCAGAGAGCTGGGACCAAAGTAACAAAGCCTACCATCAGTAACACACTACGCCGCCAGGGACTCAAATCCTGCAGTGCCAGACGTGTCCCCCTGCTTAAGCCAGTACATGTCAAGGCCGGTCTGAAGTTTGCTAGAGAGCATTTGGATGATCCAGAAGAAGATTGGGAGAATGTCATATGGTCAGATGAAACCAAAATATAACTTTTTGGTAAAAACTCAACTCGTCATGTTTGGAGGACAAAGAATGCTGAGTTGCATCCAAAGAACACCATACCTACTATGAAGCATGGGGGTGGAAACATCATGCTTTGGGGCTGTTTTTCTGCAAAGGGACCAGGACGACTGATCCGTGTAAAGGAAAGAATGAATGGGGCCATGTATCGTGAGATTTTGAGTGAAAACCTCCTTCCATCAGCAAGGGCATTGAAGATGAAACGTGGCTGGGTCTTTCAGCATGACAATGATCCCAAACACGCCGCCCGGGCAACGAAGGAGTGGCTTCGTAAGAAGCATTTCAAGGTCCTGGAGTGGCCTAGCCAGTCTCCAGATCTCAACCCCATAGAAAATCTTTGGAGGGAGTTGAAAGTCCGTGTTGCCCAGCAACAGTCCCCAAAACATCACTGCTCTGGGCCAAAATACCAGCAACAGTGTGTGAAAACCTTGTGAAGACTTACAGAAAACGTTTGACCTCTGTCATTGCCAACAAAGGGTATATAACAAAGTATTGAGATAAACTTTTGTTATTGACCAAATACTTATTTTCCACCATAATTTGCAAATAAATTCATTAAAAATCCTACATTGTGATTTTCTGGATTTTTTTTCTCATTTTGTCTGTCATAGTTGAAGTGTACCTATGATGAAAATTACAGGCCTCTCTCATCTTTTTGAGTGGGAGAATTTGCACAATTGGTGGCTGACTAAATACTTTTTTGCCCCACTGTAGATAAAATTGGGCACACAGCCATGCGATCTCCATAGACAAGCATTGGCAGTAGAATGACCTTACTGAAGGGCTCAGTGACTTTCAACGGAGCACTGTCATACGATGCCACCCTTCCAACAAGTCAAATTTATTCCCTGCTAGAGCTGCCCTGGTCAACTGTAAGTGCTGTTATTGTGAAGTGGAAACATCTAGGAACAACAACAGCTCAGCCGTGAAGTGGTAGGCCACACAAACTCACAGAATGGGACCGCTGCGTGCTGAAGCGCATAGCGTGTAACAATCGCCTGTCCTTGGTTGCAACACTCACTGCCGAGTTCGAAACTGCCTCTGGAAGCAATGTCCACACAAGAACTGTTCGTCAGGAGCTTCATGAAATGGGTTTCCATGGCCGAGCAGCCATACACAAGCCTAAGATCACCATGCACAATGCCAAGCGTCGATGAATCACGCTTCACCATCAGATTTGTCTGGGTTTGACAGATACCAGGAGTACGCCACCTGCTCCAATGCAGAGTGCCAACTTTAAAGTTTGGTCGAGGAGGAATAATGACCTGGGGCTGTTTTTCATGGTTCGGGCTTGGCCCCTTAGTTCCAGTGAAGGAAAATGTTAACACTACAGCATACAATGACATTCTAGGCGATTCTGTACCTCCAACTTTGTGGCAATAGTTTGGGAAAGGCCCTTTCTTTTTTCAGCATAAAAATGCCCACGTGCACAAAGTGAGGTCCATACAGAAATTGTTTGTTGAGATCAGTGTGGAAGAACTTGACTGGCCTGCACAAAGCCCTGATCTCAATTCCATTGAACACCTTTGAGATGAATTGGAATGCTGACTGCGAGCCAGGCCTAATCACCTAGCATCAGTGCCCGACTTCACTAATGCTCTTGTGGCTGAATGGAAGCAAGTCCCCGCAGAAATGTTCCAACATCTACTGGAAAGCCTTCCCAGAAAAGTGGAGGCTGTTATAGCAGCAAACGGGGGTCCAACTCCATATTAATGCCCATGATTTTGGAATGAGATGTTCGATGAGCAGGTGTCCACAAACCTTTGGTCATGTAGTGTACATGGGCTACACATACATTTCCTCTGCCTCGACGACAAAGGCAGTATTATCAGCATCACCTGTCTTTTTACAAAATACATGCATATTGTATCCCCTAGAATCTAAGGGAATTATTTTAAGATCATAAAATGTATAATTTAGTTATTTGATTTAGAATTTTAGGACCCCTGTAAGTATCCAAAAATACAGTACCAGTCAAACGTTTGGACACACCTACTCATTCAAGGGTTTTTCTTTATTTTACTATTTTGTACATTCTGAAATAATAGTGAAGACTTCAAAACTATGAAATAACACATATGGAGTCATGTAATAACCAAAAAAGTGTTAAAGAAATCACAATATATTTTACATTTGAGATACTTCAAAGTAGCCACCCTTTGCCTTGATGACAGCTTTGCACACTCTTGACATTTTCTCAAGCAGCTTCATGAGGTAGTCAGTCACCTGCTTGCAGTTAGCCACTGATTCCTTCCAAACCACTCATTGTTGAATTTGCGATTTCCAACTGGTTGTGTAATGTTTATGTCCAATGGCTGACGAGCCCTGTTAAAACGGCCAGCTTCAGTTAGCTGATTCTAGCCATCCTTTATGGTTAGCTCTAGTTGTGCAGCTTGTCTCCTATTCAGAGGTCCCCCACATAGTCAATGTCAGTTCTCACTGGACATGATTCTCAGTGATGTGAACCATGGTCAGATGTGTGTGTGATGTGGTCAGATGTGTGTTTGATGTGTGAATGTGGACATCTTCTTCCATTAAACTCCCCCTAACCTGGACATCCGCCTCATCCTTGTTCTGACGGGACATTCTGTAGTTGTTGCTACGGCCTTAAGCCAGCACCTAAGATTTCTTGTTACATTCATTGTCCTTCGATTCTCTACAACCCTACTCCTATTTGTCATGGTCCTTCGAGACGGATTGAGTACGCTGTTACAGAATTCCAGTTAAAGATGCCAGTTAACAGAGAAGATTCTCCACAAGATATGGACCGTCCACGCTGACCAGCTCACCTGCCACAATATCTCAACAATTACGGCTATAGCTACGAGTCAAGGCACATCCACATACCACTCCTACAAGGGAGAGCAGCTAGAGGGTTTTCTTGAGCACTTGAGACGGGATATATAGCAATCAAAGTGGTTCTCTTCCCCTTCAACAACTCAACACCAGGCCAGTGCACCACATGGATGATTAGAAGAATAAAGGACAGAGCCTTAGCCTTTTCATTGGTTGCTAATTCACCGGGTTCCCACCTCAGGCTGACCTCGACCAGAAATCGCCATGATCAGAGTCAAACCTCAACCAGAGATCCTCAGGATCAGCGTCGAACCTTGACCAGGGATCACAGAGATCAGCGTCAACCTAAGATTTCTTGTTACATTCATGGTCCTTCGATTCTCTAAAACCCTACCCCTATTTCTCAAGCACCGAAACGTTTTATTTATAATTTCTCTTCATTATTTCTCTTCATATGACAAGGATTAAAAAGGATTTGCCAGTCGATTGTTGACTTGACTCAAAATGATGACTGCTAGCTAAGATTTTGAAAGAATGATGTTGACATGATCAGTCCAATCAAAGCTTATGTATATATATAACGTTATTTGACATCATTTTATCTGTGTCCAATGACCTTGAGCCTTCTTGGATTGGCACTTCTAATGTAAATCTATGGCAGCACCCAAGGGGCTAGAATTTTAGAGCTCTACCCTTAGACTTGGAGGTGATGTAGTGTCCCCACGAGTGACAGAACACTGAGCCAATCACGGCGCAAATCGTCGTATTTTCTGCTGGCTTGCCCCACCACCACAGAAATCACTGAGCTAGGCTGAAACACCTGCATTTTGGAGCTGACTTACTCAAGAAAACAAAAACGAGACCATGTTTGTATACAGCTTTATGAACTCAATGATATATATATATATATATATATACATTGTTTGCGAACTGATATGTGACACGTATTAATGCCAAAATAACATGCAAAACAGGCAAGCCTGCTAAAAATGTGCCCTGCTGGGTCACAACTGCACTGTCCAATTTACAGTAGCTATTACAGTGAAATAATATCATGCTATTGTTTGAGGAGAGTGCACAATTTGGAACATAAAAAGTTATAAATAAACATATTAGGCATATTTGGGCAGTCTTGATACACAATTTTGAACAGAAATACAATGGTTCATTGGATCAGTCTAAAACTTTGCATATACACTGCTGTCATCTAGTGTCCAAAATGTATATTGCACCTGGGCTGGAATAATACATTATGGCCTTTCTCTTGCATTTCAAAGATGATGGTACAAAAAATATTCAAAATAACATTTTCCTTTGTATTATCTTTTACCAGATCTATTATGTTATATTCTCCTACATTACTTTCGCATTTCCACAAACTTCAAAGTGTTTCCTTTCAAATGGTACCAATAATATGCATATCCTTGCTTCAGGGCTTGAATTACAGGCAGTTAGATTTGAGTATGTCATTTTAGGCGAAATGTGTAAAAAAAAGGGGTGGATCCTTAACAGGTTCATACATGGATTCATACATGGAAAAGCATATGGTCAAAAAGGAAATCAAAAGGAAGTATGTTTTGAAGTGTCTGTCCTAAATCTGATAGATATAAGAAAGCATTTCTTGGCCCAATACCGGGTTACCTTGACATGTGTGGAGGTTGTAGAGCAAACAAAGAACACCAAGATCAGACTCTTAGTAAGAGTCTGATCTCTCCGTGGAGGGGTCATATTAGTGTGTAGAAAACCAACACTACATATGCTTTTGTAGGAAGACCGAATTTTGGGATGTCTCCTGGTCTGACAAACACCGCTGTAGTTCGGCCATCTTCCACCACAGATGCGGAAGATTTTGATGGGTATTTTTTTAAATGTATTTATTATACCTCGAGCAGAACATGAGGAGGCCTTAAGTGGAGATACATTTCAAAAATGATGCCCAACTCATGAGGCCCCTTGATGATATGAGGCCTGAGGCAAATGCCTCTTCTGCCTAATTTGAAGTCTGTCAGTGCTTAAGACTGTGTAGGGGTGAGTGTGTGTGTGCGTGTGTGTGTCCTGAGGGTAAACATGCACCCTGCATTAGGACCAGAAACATTTTATAATGTGATCCTCAGCCTGCCAGCCTGTTATTTATGAGCCAGACTCGAACACCATGATTGAAATAACCTCAATTAACTCTACTGTTAATAATGAGAGGCCTGTGCATAGAAGTGGTAGTGGACTGGTGTGGAGAGTGTATTTGGGCTGGGGTGGGGTAAAGACAGTAAGTAGGGAGACCTGGGTCTACGGGATATGGTAGTGTAGTGGAATGTGTTTTAGGGCTGGGGTGGGGTAAAGACAGTAAGTATCGAGACCTGGGTCTACGAGATATGGTAGTGTAGTGGAATGTGTTTTAGGGCTGGGGTGGGGTAAAGACAGTAAGTAGGGAGACCTGGGTCTACGGGATATGGTAGTGTAGTGGAATGTGTTTTAGGGCTGGGGTGGGGTAAAGACAGTAAGTAGGGAGACCTGGGTCTACGGGATATGGTAGTGTAGTGGAATGTGTTTTAGGGCTGGGGTGGGGTAAAGACAGTAAGTAGGGAGACCTGGGTCTACGGGATATGGTAGTGTAGTGGAATGTGTTTTAGGGCTGGGGTGGGGTAAAGACAGTAAGTAGGGAGACCTGGGTCTACGGGATATGGTAGTGTAGTGGAATGTGTTTTATCGCTGGGGTGTATAACAGAAAGGTGGCAGAATATGGAAGGAAAGGGACAGGGGTAGGGAATGTATAGTGGTAGGGACATAGAGTACATAGAGGATAAGAGGGATCAAAGATGGCGCCGAAAAACATGGTTGACTTTTTACATTCTCCCAACCAATTGTGCTACTTGGTTAAAAAAAAGTGTTTTGTTTTAACTTATTGTGTACATAATGTTGCTGCTTACCGTCTCTTATGACCTAAAAGGACGTCTGGACATCAGAAAAGCGGTTACTCACCGCGGACTGGAAGAAGCTTTTTCCTTTAAATACTCAGATGAGAAGGTTATCCTGCTTTCACTGGAACAGGCCCAGATACACGCCTTTTGCGTGAAGAAAATACGCTGGAAAAGGGGCCACAGATCTGGCAACCTTCTTAGAATTCGGAGGCAAGCGAGTAAACTCCCACTGCCTTCCATTCTTGTTGCTAACTTGCAATCATTGGTTATTAAAATTGATGACCTACGATTAAGATTATCCTACCAACGGGACATTAAAAACTGTAACATCTTATGTTTCACCGAGACGTGGCTGAACAAAGATAGTGACAATATAGAGCTAGCTGGATTTTCCATGCATCGTCTGAACAGAGATGCTACCTCTGGTAAGACGAGGGGTGCGGGTGTGTGTCTTTTTGTCAATAACAGCTGGTGTGCGATGTCTAATATTAAAGAAGTATCGAGGTATTGCTCGCCTGAGGTAGAGTACCTTATGATAAGGTGTAGACAATGCTATCTACCAAGAGAGTTCTCATCTGTATTATTCGTAGTCATCTATTTACCACCACAAAACCAATCTGGCACTAAGACCGCCCTCAACCAACTCTAAGGCCATACGCAAAGAAGAAAATGCTCACCCAGACGTGGCGCTCCTAGTGGCCGGGGACTTTAATGCAGGCAAACTAAAATCAGTTTACCACATTTTTACCAGCATGTCACATGTGCAACCAGGGAAAAAAATCCTAGACCACTTTTACTCCACACACAGAGATGCATACAATGCTCTCCCTCCATTTGGCAAATCTGACCATAATTCTATCCTCCTGATTCCTGCTTACAAAAACTAAAGCAGGACGTACCAGTGACTCGCTCAATATGGAAGTGGTCACATGACGTGGATGCTACACTACAGGACTGTTTTGCTAGCACAGACTAGAATATGTTCTTGGGATTCATCCAATGGCATTGAGGAATACACAACCTCAGTCATCGGCTTCATCAATAAGTGCATCGATGATGTCGTCCCCACAGTGACTGTACGTACATATCCCAACCAGAAGCCATGGATTACAGGCAACATCTGCATCAAGCTAAAGGCTAGAGCTGCCGCTTTTTTAGGAGCGGGAGACTAATTCCGAATGCTTTTAACAAATCCGGCTATGCCCTCAGACGAACCATCAAACAAGCAAAGCGTCAATACAGGATTAGGATTGAATCCTACTACACCGACTCTGACGCTCGTCGGATGATGCAGGGCTCGAAAACTATTACGGACTACAAAGGGAAACCCAGACGCAAGCTGCCCAGTGACACGAGCCTACCAGACGAGCTAAATGCCTTTTATGATCGATTCGAGGCAAGCAACACTGAAGCATGCACGAGAGCACCACTTGCTCTGTATGACTGTGAGACAAAGCCCTTGGTAGTCGATGTGAACAAAACCTTTAAACAGGTCAACATTCACAAAGCCGCTGGGCCAGACGGATTACCAGGATGTGTACTCAAAGCCTGCGCCGACCAACTGTCAAGTGTCTTCACTGACATTTTCAACCTCTCCCTGACCGAATCTGTAATACCTACATGTTTCAAGCAGACCACCAATAGTCCCTGTGCCCAAGGAAGCGAAGGTAACCTGCCTGAATGATTACCGCTCCGTGGCACTCATGTCAGTAGCAATGAAGTACTTTGAAAGACTGGTCATGGCGATGTGAACTTTCACATCAACAGCATCCTCCCGGATACCCTATACCCACTCCAATTCGCATACCGCCTAAACAGATCCACAGATGATGCAATCTCAATCGCACTCCACACTGCCCTTTCTCACCTGAACGAAAGGAACACCTATGTTAGAATGCTGTTCATTGAATACAGCTCAGCGTTCAACACCATAGTGCCCACGAAGCTCATCACTAAGCTAAGGACTCTGGGACTTAACACCTCTCTCTGCAACTGGATCCTGGACTTCCCGACGGGCCGTCCCCAGGTGGTAAGAGTAGGCAACAACACGTGTGCCACTCTGATCCTTAACACTGGGGCCCCTCAGGGGTGTGTACTTAGACCCCTCCTATATTCCCTGTTCACCCTTGACTGCGTGGCCAAACACGACTCCAACACCATAATTAAGTTTGCTGACGACACAACAGTGGTCGGCCTGATCACCGACAACGATGAGGCGTCCTATAGAGAAGAGGTCAGAGAACTGGCAATGTGGTGCCAGGACAACAAACTCTCCCTCAATGTGATCAAGACAAAGGAGCTGATTGTGGACTACAGGAAAAGGCAGGCTGAACAGGGCCCCATTAACATCGACAGTGCTGTAGTGGAGCAGGTCGAGAATTTCAAGTTCCTTGGTGTCCACATCACCAACGAACTATCATGGTCAAAACATACCAAGACAGTCGTGAAGAGGGCACAACAAAACCTTTTCCCCCTCAGGAGACTGAAAATGTTTGGCATGGGTCCTCAGATCCTCAAAGGTTCTACAGCTGCACCATCGAGAGCATCCTGACTGGTTGCATCTCCGCCTGGTATGGAAACTGCTCAACATCTGACCGTAAGGGGCTACAGAAGGTAGTGCGAAAGGCCCAGTACATCACTGGGGCCAAGCTACCTGCCATCCAGGACCTATATCATAGGCGGTGTCAGAGGAAAGCCCATATAATTGTCAAATACTCCAATCACCCAAGACTCCTGTCACTCCCTTTTGTATACTGCTGCTACTCGTTGTTCGTTTGTTACCTGTGCATAGTCACTTCGCCCCCACCTACATGTTCAGATTACCTCAACTAGCCTGTACCCCCGCGCGCTGACTCGGTACCGGTGCCCCCTGTATATAGCCTCATTATTGTTATTCTTATTGTGTTACTTTTTTATTATTACTTTTTATTGGACTCTACTTGGTAAATATTTTCTTCTTCTTGAACTGCACTGTTGGTTAAGGGCTTGTAAGTAAACATTTCACTGTAAAGTCTACACACGGCGCATGTGACAAATAAAGTTTGACTTTATAAGAGGAAGTGACGGGACAAGGTGAGAGGACAGGGGGGACCTGACAGGCTAAGTAGTGGCTTTCATGGAGGGGACTTGAACCTGTCTGTTTAGTTCTCCACCACAGCCCTTCACTTTGACCCCCAGAGATGTGGGTTTCTCTGCCATGTTTCGAACAGATACTGTATATTACCCTTTGTATCAAAATATGTTGACAAAGTTATGACTAACGTGTGTGGTTTTGATATGAGCTCATTCTAATTTAACTCATTAACTTGTACAGGCAACAGTCCCTCTTCAAGCCACAACTTCGCTATATCTCCCTCCAAACAAAACAATGTTCTTGTATTAGACCAGGAAAACAACATAATGTTGCTTAATCTTCTTTGGTAGCAATAAAAGCATCGAGACAGACAAGTGTGCAACTTTTATTTTACTTACTTCATCCAGCCATTCTGCCACTCTTTAAAATGGTCTGGGTTTCCCTCTGGTCTAAGAGCTCATTTATTTTACACTCTGCAACTGCTGTCTGCCGGCACTGCCAGCAAACATTCACACTCAACCCAAAGGAGACATCAAACTCAGTGGGTCTCCTCCTGGCAAAGGCCAATATATTAAATCTGCCCACCAAAAATGTGTGTTTTTTAAGAGTTTGGCTAGTCAGGGCCGCGGACACCTGTGAAGCTGCAGTGTTATTTCATTTTTATTCTCTCTGTCTGTCTCCCTCTCTCTTCGTCTTCTTCTGTGGTTGTTGGGATTTTTCCGTCTTGTCAGTGGTTGTCCATCACTCCAGGACTTCCCACTGAGCCGGCGGTCTGAGGATGGAGGGATGTGAGAGAGAAACAGAGAGAGAGTGAGTGAGAGAGGGATTGAGTAAGAGAGAGGGAGAGAGAGCAAAAGAGAGAACGAGGATGAGAGGGGCTAAGGAGAGAGAGAATTCAGACCTGAAACCCATTCCCCTACACCTAAACCCTTGTCCTTTGAAAACATATGGGATGTTCGCCTGGCAGCGTGCCCATCCACAAACCCAACGATTCAGCCGAGCAGTATGGGTCCTCATCCTTGACTCACAGAGACCTCAGATGAACCATGTTTCCATCTGTCAATGCTAATGGTTGACGGAATGTCCAATGCTAATGGTTGACGCAATGTCCAATGCTAATGGTTGACGCAATGTCCAATGCTAATGGTTGACATTAGGTTTTATTTCTTTATTTTTTAAACTAGGTAAGTCGGTTAAGAACAAATTCTTATTTACAATGACGGCCTACCAAAAGGCAAAAGGCCTCCTGAGGGGACTGGGATTTAAAAAAATAATAGGACAAAACACATCACGCCGAGACACCACAATACTACGTAAAGAGAGACCTAAGACAACAACATAGCATGGCAGGAACACATGATAGCACAACTTTTATCATTGTCCTTTCCCATCAACATCATGCCTGTTATCTAAACTAATTTATCTTTCTCCGCTTGCCAGGCACAACCTTATATCCTGTTTATTTCTAGAAAGCTCCGTCCGACTCTGTCTCTGCTCTGTGTGCCCAGCTGGCTCCCTATTGAGTACTAAACTGTGTTAAAACTGGCACCAACATCCTCTCCTAAAGGCCAAGCCTGAAGCAACAACCGTCCCAACAATTGAGCAGTGAGGACTCACTCACAGAGTTCCTGGAAATGTCTGCTGTGTTGCGCAGGTCTACTGACAGGAGAAATGACATTGCTCACCACAAATGTCACAAGGCGGCCATTATGTGCTTTAACCAAGAATGCATAGCGATAGTAACATAATGTTACCAGACAGTATCACAGACAAACAAGTGAATATTCCCATGAATCTTATAACAGTCTGTTTTGTGTCTTTGTAGAATATTTTTTAGATTCCCATCAGCTCTGCTCTTTAGAGTCCGGTGGGAATGGAGCGGACTGTTGTTGTTTTGTTTACTTTGGTTGTTTTCAACCGCAAGACTACCGGCCAGGGCACAGTTGGCACCCAAGTTATAAACTCCACTTCTGTAATGAGAGACAGGCACAGTTTAATTTGTGTTTTCTGGTCAAAGACGACAGAGCTTGGAAGAACAATAAATTAGATTCATCCCTCTTTAGAAGTTTATAGGCTCATTAGTAGAGTAGAGCAGAATTAGTGTTAGATGTGACCAAATTGTTTTCCTTACAATTTTTCAATTGTCGTTTTTCTCCCTGCTAATGACTTGTTTCTGTCTGTCGATGGCTGTGAGTAGATTTGTTTGTTCCTTTCTTGGATGCTGTTAGGCCACCAGGCTCAAAATAGCCTACATTCAACATGGCACAAGATTCTGCTTATTTCTTTATCACTTATCTTATGTTGCAATTGGCTTTATTTCTTAGAAGGTGGTTAACTTAATCATGTTTTCAGGTATAGTACTATGTAATATACATTTCAGCAGTCTAGGCATTTGGTTTTATTTCTTAGAAGTTGTGTGTTAATTGTGTTGTCACACCCTGATCTGTTTCACCTGTCCTTGTGATTGTCTCCACCCCCTCCAGGTGTCGCTTATGATCCCCAGTGT
Source organism: Oncorhynchus mykiss (assembly GCF_013265735.2). Lineage (NCBI taxonomy): Eukaryota > Metazoa > Chordata > Actinopteri > Salmoniformes > Salmonidae > Oncorhynchus > Oncorhynchus mykiss. The sequence continues at coordinate 36,920,677 of NC_048587.1, forward strand.
ATATATCCCTGTGTTTCCTGTCTCTCTGTGCCAGTTTGTCTTGTTTGCCAAGTCAACCAGCGGTTTTCCTTGCTCCTATTTATTCCCCAGTCTCTTTTGGTTCTAGTCCTCCTGGTTTTGACCCTTGCCTGTCCTGACTCCGAACACGCCTGCCTGACTACTCTGTCTGTTCTATCTTCAAGCCTGCCTATCCCCTTGCACTGTTGGGACTCGGATCTGGTTACTGAACCCCTGCCTGTCCTGACCTCGAGACTGCCCTTCGTCTGGTACTGTTTTGGACTCTGACCCGGTTTATGAACTCTCGCCTGTCCCCAACCTACCTTTTGCCTACCCCTTGGATTAATAAATATCGGAGCTCAACCATCTGCTTCCTGTGTCTGCATTTGGGTCTCGCCTAGTGTCCTTTTTTGTGTTTTCAGCTATAGTACTACATAATATATAATTATTAGTATCATGAGCCCTTTTTAAATCATGATTAAATCCACAACATTGAACAAAAAAATATTAGTCCATAATTAACAGAAAATATTGAGCACATCTTCCTTTTATCACGGCTGTCACTAATCCTGTTGTGTCTAGAAACATTGATGTTGTAAAATTTAATTTGCTTCGGGGTTAAGTTTAGTATTAGGGTTAGGGGAAGGGTTAGCTAACATGCTAAGTAGTTGTAAAGTAGCAAAAGAGTTGTAAGCAGTTGCAAAGTTGCTAAATAGCTAAAGTTATCCATGATGAGATTCGAACATGCAACCTTTGGGTTGCTAACCGTTCATGATATACGTCCACCAATCCACCCGTACAAAGCACTCTCCTTACATTTTTTTTTACCTTAAGTAACTTTATATTTTACGTAACCATACCAAACGTAACATATCATGCACCTTTTGATTGTCCTGGTTTTACGTTTACTATGTTACGTCTAGTCCAGGTATTTCCAAACTGGGGTATGCATACCCCCCCGCAATGACGTCGGGGGTACTGCAAATAAAAATGTGATTCACATTTTAAAATATATATTTTTTATCACATTTTCAAACAGTACATTTATATTTTCCAACGGGACTATACATTTGGGGGAGTATGTTTTTGCCTGAGTAGCCTTGTTTCACTACCAAAAATAAAATGAAACCATCGTTCAGCGAAATAACAACACAACGTCAATACAGGTTGTAGTCAAATGATTAACATCCAATCACATGAACCGTTACTCTCTCGCGGGAAACCTTCACTCCTGCACAAACATTTAGAAATGAAACATGACAATATGAAAAATAAGCCATGGGAGTTTTTTGAGCGAGAATAAAGACGTCTTTTGAGTAGTAAGACGTATAAAAGCAACAGATACCATTAATAAAAAGGGTCTAGAAGTGTCTTATATGGTGAGCTACCGAGTGGCTAAGACAGGCAAGCCCCATACTGTTGTGGAGGTTCTTAGTTCTTCCTGCTCAGCGGATATGGCGGGGACAATGTTGGGGGAAAAGCCCCAAAAAACTATACAGACAATGTCTTCATCAAACAACACTGTTTCACGACACATCAGTGACATGGCAGGAGATGTTTGAAACAATTATGGCTTCTCATACAAGCCAGTGAATTATATGTGTTACAGCTGGATGAGTCAACAGACGTGGCGGGCCTGGCACAGCTCCTGGTGTATGTCCGTTACGTTTATGGGTGGTCAATTAAGGAAGACATCCTCTTCTGCAAATCACTGGAAACCAGAACAACAGGAGAGGATATTTTAAAGTACTGGACAGCTTTGTGACATCAAATGGACTTTGGTGTGTTGGTATCTGTACTGATGGCGCAAAGTCATGACAGGGAGACATAGTGGAGTGGTAACGCGCGTGCAAGCAGTTTCTCCCGAAGCCATTTGGGTACACTGCAGCATCCACCGAGAGGATGCTGCCAAGGGAATGCCTGACAGCTTGAAAGACGTTTTGGACACTACAGTGAAAATGGTTTTGTTATCTTAACTTTGTTAAAGCAAGGCCCCTGAACTCTTGTGCATTTTCTGCATTATGCAATGATGTGGGCAGCGACCATGTAACGCTTTAACAACATGCAGAAGTGTTATGGTTATCAAGGGGCAAAGTATTGACATGTTTTTTTAAATTGAGAGACGAGCATAAAGTTTTCATTACTGACCATAATTTTCACTTGTCTGACCGCTTGCATGATGACGAGTTACCCACACGACTGGCCTATCTGGGTGATGTTTTTTCTCGCCTGAATGATCTGAATCTAGGATTACAGAGACACTCCGCAACCAGATTCAATGTGCGGAACAATATTGCAACAAGCGGTTCTGTGAAAATTGAATTTAATCAGAAGCCACTGCCAGATTTCTGGATTGGGCTGAGCTCAGAGTATCCTGCCTTGGCAAATCACACTGAGACACTGATACCCTTTGCAACCACGTACCATTGTGAGAGTAGATTCTCGGCCCTCACTAGCATGAAAACTAAATACAGGCACAGACTGTGTGTGGAAAATTATTTAAGACTGAGACTTTCTCCAATACAACCCAACATTGCGGAGTTATGTGCATCTTTTCAAGCACACTCTTCTCATTAACCTGCGGTGAGTTATTCACAATTTTTGATGAACAAATAAAGTTTTATATGTAAGATGGTTAAATAAAGAGCAAAATTATTGATTATTACTATATTACTATTTGTGCCTGGTCCTATAAGAGCTCTTTGTCACTTCCCACGAGCCGGGTTGTGACGAAAACTCACACTCATTTTTATGTTAAATAAATGTATCGTATAGTGTGTGTGTGGCAGGCTTACAATGATGGCAAAAAACAACATTTGAGAGTTTGCTGACCCCCGTGCTAGAGGGGGTATGCAGCTGGAGGTTGAACTTTGAAGGGGTACGGGACTATAAAAAGTTTGGGAACCACTGCGTTACAACATGTGAGAATTAGTAATGCAAGATATTCAAACATTATTAAAGTGACATTATTAAAAGTGGGTTCTATTCATTAAAGTGGCCAATGATTTCAAGTCTGTGTATGTAGGCAGCTGCCTCTCTGTGCTAGAGATGGCTATTTAGGTGGTCTTGAGATAGAAGCTGTTTTTCAGTCTCTCAGTCCCAGCTGTGATGTACAGCTCCGTGTTGGGCTGATGTGGCTGGCCCGTGTTGGGCTTGGTGTGGGCTGGCCTGTGTTGGGCTTGGTGTGGGCTGGCCCGTGTTGGGCTTGGTGTGGGCTGGCCCGTGTTGGGCTTGGTGTGGGCTGGCCCATGTTGGGCTGATGTGGGCTAGCTCCACTGTAGGGGCCAATGTGGAGCCGATGAGTAAAGATGCATTGGCCCAATTTGGGCAGCCTACATGTGGCCAGTATTTTAGGCTGTATTGGGCCCACTTTGTGCCATTGTGGGTGTGTTTTCTGGGATAAACCAGCCCAACACGGGCTAGCCTACACCAAGCCCAAAATGGGCCAGCCCACACCAAGCTCAGCACGGGCTACTGACACCAAGCCCAGCACAAGCTAGCCCACACCAAGCGGTGGGCTAGCCCATGTTGGGCATAGTGTGGGTTGGCCCGTGTTGGCCTGATGTGTGCTTGTTGTGGTCTAGACTGTGTTGGGCTTGGTGTGGGCTGAACCGTGTTGGGTTTGGTGTGGGCTGGCCCTTGTTGAGCTGATATGTGCTTGGTGTGGTCTAGACTGTGTTGGGCTGGTGTGGGCTGGCCCGTGTTGGGCTTGGTGTGGGCTGGACCGTGTTGAGCTTGGTGTGGGCAGCTCCATGTTGGGCTGATGTGGGCTGGCCTGTGTTGGACTGGTGCAGGCTTTCCCGTGTTGGTCTGGTGTGGGCTGGCCCGTGTTGGGTTGGTGTGGGCTTGCCTGTGTTGGGCTGATGTGGGCTGGCCCGTGTTGGGCTTGGTGTGGGCTGGCCGTGTTGGGCTTGGTGTGGGCAGCTCCGTGTTGGGCTGATGTGGGCTGGCCTGTGTTGGGCTTGGTGTGGGCTAGCCCATGTTGGGCTTGGTGTGGGCTGGCCCGTGTTGGGCTTGGTGTGGGCTGGCCCGTGTTGGACTGATGTGGGCTGGCTCCACTTTATGGGCCAATGTGGAGCCGATGAGCAAAGATGCATTGGCCCAATTTGGGCAGCCTACATGTGGCCAGTATTTTAGGCTGTATTTGTCCCACTTTGTGCCATTGTGGGTGTGTTTTCTGGGATATACCAGCCCAACACGGGCTAGCCTACACCAAGCCCAAAATGGGCCAGCCCACAACAAGCTCAGCACAGGCTAGCTGACACCAAGCCCAGCACAAGCTAGCCCACACCAAGCGGTTGTTGGGCTTGGTGTGGGCTGGCCCGTGTTGGCCTGATGTGTGCTTGTTGTGGTCTAGACTGTGTTGGGCTGGTGTATGCTTTCCCGTGTTGGGCTGGTGCGGTTTGGCCCATTTTGGACTGGTGTGGGTTGGCCCATGTTGGGCTGATGTGGGCTGGCCCATGTTGGGCTGGTGTGGGCTGGCCCATGTTGGGCTGGTGTGGGCTGGCCCCTGTTGGGCTGGTGTGGGCTGAACTGTGTTGGGCTGGTGTGGGCTGGCATGTGTTGGGCTTGGTGTGGGCTGGCCTGTGCCGGGTTTGGTGTGGGCTGGCATGTGTTGGACTTGGTGTGGGCTGGACCGTGTTGGGTTTGGTGTGGGCTGGCATGTGTTGGGCTTGGTGTGGGCTGGACCGTGTTGGGCTTGGTGTGGGCTGGCCCGTGTTGGGTTTGGTGTGGGCTGGCATGTGTTGGGCTTGGTGTGGGCTGGCCCATGTTGGGTTTGGTGTGGGCTGGCATGTGTTGGGCTTGGTGTGGGTTGGACCATGTTGGGCTGAGATGGGCTGGTTCCACTTTGGGGGCCCATTTGGAACCAATGAGCAAAAATGCATTGACCCAATGTGGGCAGCCTACATGAGGCCAATATTTAGGCTGAATAAACTGTATGAGTTAACTGTAAGTTGCTTTGAATAAAATTGTCAGAATTACCTTATCATTATTGGCTTATCTGGTCCTTGCTAAAGTATTGTTGAGATCTTGGCTGCCCCAGCTTGGCTGCCTGAGTTCAGCTATTTGTGAAGCTCTCTTCCTTCTGACCTCCATTAGCTCCATAACCACCAGCCTCCTTGAACCATTTTAGCCCCAGAACAACCACCTGCAGGATAGAACCAGGCCAGGACCTGTAACACCAAACAGCAGTCTGCCAATACTGCATTCTAAGTAAAAGAAAACAAAGTCCAAAAGAGTTAAGCCCAATGCTAAAGGTCTACTACCTAGTATACTGTAGACTCATCCATCATATCAGAAGAGAACACATAAATCTGTGTTGAACTTCTGTTTTTTCGATCTATTTTTTTCCAGATTTATGACCAAGGTACAAAAGGGAATGTTTTTGTCAACTGTTTGCAAGGTAAAATCAGGTTATAGAAGTATACTGTTGTATATTGTAGGCGTGCCATTTCTTTGTGTGTACAGCGGATTGGCAAATGCAAATAATGTGCCTAGAAGTGACCCTGGATCCAGACATGCCTTGTCTGAGGGAGACAGACTGGAATCTGAGACAGAGCCCTTTCAGCCTAGCCAAGCTCAGCAGGAGCACTAGAACATTAGACTGATGTTTGGATGGCCAGCATCTTGGGAAGGTATTTTTTGAGGAGGTGAATGTTTGGAAAAAATCCCCTCTTCTCTTCTTTTTCTCAGAAAACATCTGGTAGAAATATGGGTCGCCAGGCCAACCCAGCTCTGTTCACGGCCTTGTCATAAAGGGTTGCAATGGAAACCCAAACGATACTGATGAATATCATGACCTGTGATTGGCCAAGGCGCGCCACCCCCTGTAGTTATTGGCCAATGAGTTGGCGGGATGTTTCTCTCTCCATCTGTACTGCACTGTGTGTAGGGACCTTGAGAAGTTTTGGACTGGAGGTGATTGTGTAACACTATGGCAGCGATCCTCACACGTTACTAAACAATAATTACTGATTAAATATCTGAAATGCGAATGTTGCTTTGCTAACCCTCCAACCCTTAACTTTTCTCTGGTAATAAGCTTGAATTTACAGAAGCTAAAATAATGACTGTGGATATTTCTCTTGAGTGGGAGATTATTTGTTTCTTTAGTTTTATCTATTTGCTCCAAAGAAAACAAGTGATAGACAACGATACATACAGTGAGGGAAAAAATGATTTGATCCCCTGCTGATTTTGTACGTTTGCCCACTGACAAAGAAATGATCAGTCTATCATTTTAATGGTAGGTTTATTTGAACAGTGAGAGACAGAATAACAACAACAAAAATCCAGAAAAACTCATGTCAAAAATTGTATATATTGATTTGCATTTTAATGAGGGAAATAAGTATTTGACCCCTCTGCAAAACATGACTTAGTACTTGGTGGCAAAACCTTTGTTGGCAATCACAGAGGTCAGACTTTCTTGTAGTTGGCCACCAGGTTTGCACACATCTCAGGAGGGATTTTGTCCCACTCCTCTTTGCAGATCTTCTCCAAGTCATTTAGGTTTCTAGGCTGACGTTTGGCAACTCGAACCTTCAGCTCCCTCGCAGATTTTCTATGGGATTAAGGTCTGGAGACTGGCTAGGCCACTCCAGGACCTAAATGTGCTTCTCCTTGAGCCACTCCTTTTTTGCCTTGGCCGTGTGTTTTGGGTCATTGTCATGCTGGAATACCCGTCCACGACCCATTTTCAATGCTCTGGCTGAGGGAAGGAGGTTCTCACCCTAGATTTGACGGTACATGGCCCCGTCCATCGTCCCTTTGATGCGGTGAAGTTGTCCTGTCCCCTTAGCAGAAAACACCCCCAAAGCATAATGTTTCCACCTCCATGTTTGACGGTGGGGATGGTGTTCTTGGGGTCATAGGCAGCATTCCCCCTCCTCCTCCAAACACAACGAGTTGAGTTGATGCCAAAGAGCTCCATTTTGGTCTCATCTGACCACAACACTTTCACTCAGTTGTCCTCTGAATCATTCACATGTTCATTGGCAAACTTCAGACGGGCATGTACAGTGGGGCAAAAAAGTATTTAGTCAGCCAACAATTGTGCAAGTTCTCCCACTTAAAAAGATGAGAGAAGCCTGTAATTTTCATCATAGGTACACTTCAACTATGACAGACAAAATGAGGAAAACAAATCCAGAAAATCACATTGTAGGATTTTTAATGAATTTATTTGCAAATTATGGTGGAAAATAAGTATTTGGTCAATAACAAAAGTTTATCTCAATACTTTGTTATATACCCTTTGTTGGCAATGGCAGAGGTCAAACGTTTTCTGTAAGTCTTCACAAGGTTTTCACACACTGTTGCTGGTATTTTGGCCCATTCCTCCATGCAGATCTCCTCTAGAGCAGTGATGTTTTGGGTCTGTTGCTGGGCAACACGGACTTTCAACTCCCTCCAAAGATTTTCTATGGGGTTGAGATCTGGAGACTGGCTAGGCCACTCCAGGACCTTGAAATGCTTCTTACGAAGCCACTCCTTCGTTGCCCGGGCGGTGTGTTTGGGATCATTGTCATGCTGAAAGACCCAGCCACGTTTCATCTTCAATGCCCTTGCTGATGGAAGGAGGTTTTCACTCAAAATCTCACGATACATGGCCCCATTCATTCTTTCCTTTACATGGATCAGTCGTCCTGGTCCCTTTGCAGAAAAACAGCCCCAAAGCATGATGTTTCCACCCCCATGCTTCACAGTAGGTATGGTGTTCTTTGGATGCAACTCAGCATTCTTTGACCTCCAAACACAACGAGTTGAGTTTTTACCAAAAAGTTATATTTTGGTTTCATCTGACCATATGACATTCTCCCAATCTTCTTCTGGATCATCCAAATGCTCTCTAGCAAACTTCAGACGGGCCTGGACATGTACTGGCTTAAGCAGGGGGACACGTCTGGCACTGCAGGATTTGAGTCCCTGGCGGCATAGTGTATTACTGATGGTAGGCTTTGTTAATTTGGTCCCAACTCTCTACAGGTCATTCACTAGGTCCCCCCGTGTGGTTCTGGGATTTTTGACCCCACAGGGTGAGATCTTGCGTGGAGCCCCAGATCGAGGGAGATTATCAGTGGTCTTGTATGTCTTCCATTTCCTAATAATTGCTCCCACAGTTGATTTCTTCAAACTAAGCTGCTTACCTATTGCAGATTCAGTCTTCCCAGCCTGGTGCAGGTCTACAATTTTGTTTCTGGTGTCCTTTGACAGCTCTTTGGTCTTGGCCATAGTGGAGTTTGCAGTGTGACTGTTTGAGGTTGTGGACAGGTGTCTTTTATACTGATAACAAGTTCAAACAGGTGCCATTAATACAGGTAACGAGTGGAGGACAGAGGAGCCTCTTAAAGAAGAAGTTACAGGTCTGTGAGAGCCAGAAATCTTGCTTGTTTGTAGGTGACCAAATACTTATTTTCCACCATAATTTGCAAATAAATTCATAAAAAATCCTACAATGTGATTTTCTGGATTTTTTTTCTCATTTTGTCTGTCATAGTTGAAGTGTACCTATGATGAAAATTACAGGCCTCTCTCATATTTTAAGTGGGAGAACTTGCACAATTGGTGGCTGACTAAATGTTTTTTGCCCCACTGTATATGTGCTTTCTTGAGCAGGGGGACCTTGCGGGCGCTGCAGGATTTCAGTCCTTCATGGCGTAGTGTGTTACCAATTGTTTTCTTGGTGACTATGGTGCCAGCTGCCTTGAGATCATTGACAAGATCCTCCCATGTAGTTCTGGGCTGATTCCTCACCGTTCTCATGATCATTGCAACTCCACAAGGTGAGCCCCAGGCCGAGGGAGATTGACAGTTCTTTTGTGTTTCTTCCATTTGTGAATAATCGCACCAACTGTTGTCACCTTCTCACCAAGTTGCTTGGCGATGGTCTTGTAGCCCATTCCAGCCTTGTGTAGGTCTACAATCTTGTCCCTGATGTCCTTGGAGAGCTCTTTGGTCTTGGCCATGGTGGAGAGTTTGGAATCTGATTGATTGATTGCTTCTGTGGACAGGTGTCTTTTATACAGGTAACAAACTGAGATTAGGAGCACTCCCTTTAAGAGTGTGCTCCTAATCTCAGCTCGTTACCGGTATAAAAGACACCTTGGAGCCAGAAATCGTTCTGATTGAGAGGGGGTCAAATACTTATTTCCCTTATTAAAATGCAAATTTATGAGAAAATTGACATTCGGTTTTCTGGATTTTTGTTGTTGTTATTCTGTCTCTCACTGTTCAAATAATAAACCTACCATTAAAATTATAGACTGATCATTTGGGCAAATGTACAAAATCAGCAGGGGATCAAATACTTTTTTGACTCACTGTATATATATATATGGTGACTATATATATATATGAATCTTCTTTTTTTACGGTGGGCATGTGTAGTTGGAAGCCCAAAGGCATATATGAAAATGACACCACAAAAAACTATATACATTGCATAAGTACAAAAATAACATAGGATTGTTAAAATAGATAACAAAACCTAATAATTATAAATGTATAAATTAATTAATCAGTAATCATGAAAAAATATATATACATTTGTTTTGTTTAAATGTGTGTGTGCATGTGAGTGTGTGAGAGTTAGGCTATATGGAGGAGATTACTGAGTAGTTTGGTTCATCAGGCTGACCCCCAGTCTTCATGGAGGAGATTACTGAGTGGTTTGGTTCATCAGGCTGACCCCCAGTGTTTGCTTGAAGTTATTGATGGACATTGATGTAGAGTATGGTACCTCTGTACCTGATAGAGAATTTACTATGAGAGGTGTGGCAGTTGGGAGGGTAAAGGTTATCACAGTGTCTTGTGTTATATAGATGGATTTCAGAATTAACATGGAAGAATCCATTGAAGGGTTTATGTAAAATGTCTGGGAGGTATGAGGACTTGTAGATCAAAGTGCATAATTGGCGTACATTAGTGTTGTAAATAGACAATATATTGAGTTTCTTTAACAAACATGCAAATGGAGCCAGGTAAATAGAGGAGGTGGCTAGTCTTGTAAAAGTATTTTGTATGATGAGTCATTTATGTAGGTAGGAGGCATATGTACTGGCCCAGTCAATATTACAGTAAATTAGATATTGTTAAGTTAAGCTATAGTATAGAGTTAGGAAGCAAGCCTGATGAACCAAAGCACTAATCTTTCTGATGATACCAACAGATTTCATCACTGCTTCAGACAAATTGAATGTGGTCTTTCTAGGATAACGTTTCATCAATTAAAACTCAGAGGAATCTGGTGGATGTCATTTGTTCCGTTTCATTTCCACCAATTGAGATTCTGGCTCTTTTTTTAACAATATTTATTATTCTTACTAGTGAATACAATAAAGATTTTTTTACATTTAAGGATAATTTGTTCTTCCGGAACCATTCAGAAAATTTGCCCGTGCCTGACTTGTTTTCATCAATCCGTGAATCAAAATACTTCTGTGATCAAATTGGTATCATCAGAATGGGAAGTACAGTAGAAGACACAGCAGCAAGGTCATTGATATAGATTAGGAATAACAAAGGTCAAATTATGGTGATTACAGTTATTATTCCTGGTCATCGTGTGTGTGTGTGTGTGTATGTTTGGTTAGGGGGTCTGCTATGTATCTATGCAGTCTGCTAGTCCTATCATACATTGGTCAAAGACCCATTCTCATCTCTGGACTGGAAATAGAATGTGGGAATATAACATGTGCTGAATGGCAAAATTATTGCTTGGTGGTTTTGTGCCTGTGTTTTGTTTGCTTTACCTTTAAGAGTCTATTGACGCATTCGTGCATCAATCAAAGTAACATAATACAAAAAATCCCCATCAAAATCCGCCAGTTTAAGTGAGAGATATGTTCTTGGCATGAGCTGCGTCTCAATCAACCACATCCACCTATATTGGCCTTCCTCATTTGCGGTGAAAGATGACTGAGCTGCAGTGGTGTTTGTCAGACCATGAGACATCCCGAAAACGGTCTTCTCATGAAAGCGTCAGTAGCGTCCGTGTGTGTATTTAGGCAGCCACCAACACCTCTCTGATTCAGAGGGATTGGGTTAAATACGGAAGACACATTTCAGTTGAAGGCATTTAGTTGTACAACTGACTAGGTATCCCCCTAGGTAGGTAGTGTCATGATGTTGGCCTGGGGGTAGGTTTATGACAGTCATAAATACCTCTTCCCCCCTTTTTCCTCTCTCTACCCTACTGATGTTACATTTGCAAACCCTTGGTTAACATAGAGATTCTGGGAATATCAGAAGGTGGGGGGCGGGGGGGAATGAACAATATTCTGGTAATCCGACCAATTTAACATATGCGGTGGTACTTAATGAATATGATGTCAGTTCGGTTGTCATCTGAGACATTCTCATCAATGATAAGATGACATAAACTCTACAGTGGAAAGGCTACACATTAGAGTTATCGGATTCACATGGAATTGTTGTTCAATTTAAATGTTTGAATATGAAATTATTTGTTATGGGATGAAATGTGATTTTAGCTTCTAAAATGTGAGATTTGGGTTTTCATGAGATAGGGCTCTGCTCAATCAGTGGCCCGCCCCTGTGAAGGGACATGGGCTATAAAACTTTTCAAACACGCCCTCCTCTCCCTTCCTATATAAACCCTTGACGACAATATAACTTCCTGTTCCGAGGATGTAGGACGACGCTCCGATGTCAGAATGGTTCAGATAATAACTACAGAATGAAGCCAACATCAGCGTGAGCTTTGGTTGCGAATGGTATGAACTTTAAACTCTTAATCACTACAGAAGTGAAACCTCCTAGCCGCAACAGCAGATACAAACGAGGGTTAGGAAGGAACAGACAGAGTATCCCGTCTATCACACAAGGACGTTACTACCACGTTTCCAATTGACCATTAGAGACATTCTTCAAAGGACTCGGTTGGGCAACACGACCTTCCATCTACCACCAACCTACCGAAGCGCTGCTCAGAGAAAATATTTATTGCATTTTCCTTTTCCAAATGGGTTGTAATTTAGAATGCATCAGATACTGTATTTACGATAACACAGCTTTGGCCTTTGTTCCTCAGTTTTCCCGCTCCTTCACTCAAACCCAGCCCCTTTTCTTTTGTGTTCAAAAGTCAGTCATATCTGTTCCGCCCGCTAGGGCCGTTTTCCTTTATGACGTAATTTGTAATCAAGTTATGATTTAATCATGTGTATGTGTAATTCTGTGTGATTAGTTAGGTATTTAGTAAATACATTATTAAACCCAATTTTGTATTGCTGATTCAAATTGTTAGCCAGGGTTTGTGCAGATTTACAACTTTCAGATGAGACTGAATTAAGATGACGATTAATATTGACTGCTATTGATGTAAAATATTACTAGGTCTTTAAGAGTTTATTCGGAAGACAACAGCTCTATAAATATTATTTTGTGGTGCCCGACTCTCTAGTTAATTACATTTACATGATTAGCTCAATCAGGTAATATTAATTACGGATAAATGATTTTATAGAATAGCATGTCATATCACTTAATCCGGTATAGCCAAAGACACGACAGTAGGTAGGTAGGTAGGTAGGTAGGTAGGTAGGTACAGATGTGTGACATTTTTAATTCATGTAGTTCAATCCTTGACTAATAATGTTCTGTACTATGAATTATGTCATGTTTCATGTGGATACCAGGAAGAGAAGCTGAGGATTTTGCAGCGGCTAATGGGGATCCTAATAAATTACGTTTTTCACTGTCTTTTTGGCCATTTATGAATGTGTTATTTAATGCGTACCTAAAATTCAATATCAAATAGCTAAATTATCCGTGGTATGACCATCTCAAACCAATTCCATATGTTTGCTTAGTAGAACCCCCCCACACACACAATGGCTTAGACTTTTAGAGGATTTAATTGTGTGTTTTGCATGACCTAGTTTGGGGGTAGTTTGCTATGTTTTCACGGTTTTACTGAGTTTTGGTGTTTTTCAGTTATACAGTGCATTCGAAAAGTATACAGATCCCTTGACTTTTTCCACATTTTGTTATGTGAGAGACTAAAACATTTTGTTACAACTAATTCTAAAATGTATTAAATAGCTTTCCCCCCTCATCAATCTACACACAATACCCTCATCATGACCCCCATTATGTTTTTGCAAATGTAATACAAATATAAACGGAAATATTACATTTACATAAATATTCTAACCGTTTACTCAGTACTTTTGAAACACCTTTGGCAGCGATTGCAGCCTCTTCTCTTCTTGGGTATGACGCTACAAGCTTGGCACACCTGTATTTGCGGAGTTCCGCCCATTCCTGTCTGCAGATCCTCTCAACCTCTGTCAGGTTGGATGAGGAGGGTTGATGCACAGTTATTTTCAGGTCTCTCCAGAGATGTTTGATCGGGTTCAAGTCCAGGCTCTGGCTGGGCCACTCAAGGACATTCAGAGACTTGTCCCGAAGCCACTCCTGCGTTGTCTTGGCTGTGAGCTTAGGGTCATTTTCCTGATGGAATGAGAACCTTCACCCCAGTCTGAGGCCGTAAGCGCTCTGGAGCAGGTTTTCATCAAGGATCTCTTTATACTTTGTTCCGTTCATTTTTCCCTCAATCCTGACTAGTCTCCCAGTCCCTGCCACTGAAAAATATCCCCACAGCATGATGCTGCCCCCACCATCCTTCACCATAAGGATGGTGCCAGGTTTCCTCCAGACGCTTGCCATTCAGGCCAAAGAGTTCAATCTTGGTTTCATCAGGCAAGATAATCTTATTTATCATGGTCTGAGAGTCTTTAGCTGCCTTTTGACAAACTCCAAGCAGGCTGTCATGTGCCTTTTACTGAGGAGTGGCTTCCGTCTGGTCATTACTATAAAGGCCTGATTGGTGGAGTGCTGCAGAGAGGGTTGTCCTTATGGAACATTCTCCCATCTCCACAGAGGAACTCTAGTGCTTGGTCACCTCCCTGACCATGGCCTTCCTCCCCCGATTGCTCAGTTTGGCCGGGCAGCCAGCTCTAGGAAGAGTCTTGGTGGTTCCAAACTTCTTCCATTTAAGAATGATGGAGGCCACTGTGTTCTTGTGGACCTTAAAAGCTGCAGGCATTTTTTGGTACACTTCCCCAGATCTGTGCCTCGACCCAATCCTGTCTCGGAGCTCCGAGACAATTCCTTCGACCTCATGGCTTAGTTTTTGCTCTGACATGCATTGTCAACTGTGGGACCTTATACAGATAGGTGTGTGCCTTTCCAAATCATGTCCAATCAATTGAATTTACCACAGGTGGACTCCAATAAAGTTGTAGAAACATCTCAAGGATGATCAATGGAAACAGGATGCACCTGAGCTACATTTCCAGTCTCATAGCAAAAGGTGTGAATACTTATGTAAATATGATATTTCTGTTTCAAATAAGGCTGCAACGTAAAAAATGTGGAGAAAATCAAGGTGCCTGAATACATTCTGAAGGCACTGTATGTGTTTGTTGTTTTTTGTTTCTGCTGTTTTCCTGAGCTTCAGGCATTATATGGAGGTTTTCAGGTGAAACTCTTTGATGCTCTGGTGTAAAAAGCCTCTGGGTGATTCTCCTGCTGGACCTTTCCTTGACTGCTCCTTTACAATTACTGAGCAATCACAGACATGTGTATAGTGGGAGAGAGGTGTTTGTTAGGGGCTAGAGATAATCGGATAAGTGTTTGAGGCTTTAAGAGGAGGCTCTTTGAAGGCGTCAGTGTGACTAATTTGTGTTAGTAAAACTGTCAGGTGTGGTCATCTCACTGTCACCTCTGACTCTAGCCCCTGGTGTCCCAGGTTGTGATGTGTAAATTCCACTGTGTGATTATGGTCTACTTTCAGCAGGAATTTCTCCATCAAGCAGTTTTTTAGTCCATGAGTAGACTTAGTCAAGCCAGGAAATCATCTCCTTTTTACATACAGTCCTGCAAAATCCTGCAAATCCTGAGACCAAGGACTACCACATAGACAATGACTACCTGCATCTCCCGAAACACTATGGACTTGGGACCCTTTCATTTGCCACGATCGCTATTTTTTCTTTTAGTCTGACTGTTACTGATGTTGCCAGACACCCCAGTGTAGTGATCAACGCTGTAGTTAAAACGGTTGAATAAAAAAATAATGCCATATCATCTGGTCTTTGAGGACAAATTTCAGACAAATGCAACATTTTAAGATCATCTTTGTAATGTCATGATATTGGCTTCTTCACACATAGACAGATAGACCCAACGCCTAGCCTGATGTTGAGCAACCAACAACAAAGGAACACTTTGTTTTTCTCATGAGAGAATATGTTCGATACATGTTTGTTTCTGTCCCAGACAAAAAGAGCAAGGTCATTAGTACCTTCAGGTGTACTCACACACACGCACACACACACACACACACGCACGCACACACGCACGCACGCACACACACACACACACACACACACACACACACACACACACACACACACACACACACACACACACACACACACACACACACTGGGCAGTCCTCGGCCTGAGACAAGCTGGCCTCAGTGGATGACTGATTTGTGTACATAAACGTGTGTGGAAGTGTCTTCATCTCAGATGTTAACATGTCACTGCCCAACACACACACACACACACACACACACACACACACACACACACACACACACACACACACACACACACACACACACACACACACACACACACACACACACACACACACACATATACACACACGCACACACGCACACACCAGAAACGGAGGAAGAGGCCACACACTAGTCTACTTGAAGCAAATCCACAGACATGGAAACAAACACACAGCTCTGTCTGGCTTGACTGAATTGAAAACAGGTGCCCACGTAGCTTACATTCTTTTATCCAAAATACACAAGTGGTTTGACCTACCAGGTTTGAAGACCACAGAGAGTCTGTACAATAAATAGCAGAGTGATTCCATTGGAAAGGCCTACCTGTGTGGTAGTGACAGATGTTGAGATAAATGTAAGTAGAGTGAGATGTCAACATTAGTATTAAGTTGTTGATAGATGGAAAACTCTAGGTTCTGTCTTTAATGGATCCTTATTGAATTTCGTGGCTCAGGTCAGCTGCAAGGTCTTTTACTGCAATACCTTTTCTCACAAACAGAAAGGACTTCAGCTTTATGTACTGAGTGCGGTAACCGTTCGGACTTGGCAAGGTCATCCATAATAGGTTTTATTTTGACACATATAGCTAACTGATGACTTAGAGCATCTGTCAAATCAATCCAATCAAATGTTATTTGTCACATGCTTCGTAAACAACAGGTATAGACTAAGAGTGAAATGCTTACTTACAGGTCCTTTACCAACAATGGAGAGTTAAAGATAAAACATAAATATCTAGAAATAGTGGCACGAGGAATTAATACACAGTGAATAATGAATAACACCAAAGAGTAAAAATAACATGGTTATATATAGGGAGTATCAGTACCGAGTCGATGTGCATGGGTACAAGGTAATTGAGGCAGCTATGCCGTTCATTGACTTATTGACTTATTTCAGCAATTTGAGTTTTCATCATCCTCTGTGGCGTCTTCAGGCCTGGTGCCTTGCGGTTGACGTACCAAGCAGTGATTCAGTCACTCAAGATGCTCTCAATGGTGAAGCTGTAGAACTTTTTGAGGATCTGAGGGCCCCTTTTCAGCCTCCTGAGGGGGAAGAGGTGCTGTCGTGCCCTCTTCACAACTTTGTGGTTGTGTCTGTTAATCCCTTAGTAATGTGGACACTGAGGAACTTGAAGCTCTCGACCCGCTCCACTACAGTCCCATCGATGTGGATGGGGGCGTGCTCGCCCCTCCGTTTCCTGTAGTCCACCATCAGATCCTTTGTCTTGTTGATGTCGAGGGAGAGGTTGTAGTCCTGGCACCACACTGCTAGGTCTCTGACTTCCTCCCTATAGGCTGGCTCGTTGTCATCTGTTAGCAGTCCTACCACCGTTGTGTCATCAGGTGTTGGAGTTGTGCGCAGCCACGCAGTTGTGGGTGAACAGAAAGTACAGGAAGGGACAAAGCACACACCCCTGTGGTTCCCCCGTGTTGATAGTCAGCGTGGAGGATGTGTTGTTGCCCTCACCACCTGGGGGTGCCCACCAGGAACCAGTTGCAGAGGGAGTTGATCAGTCCCAGGGTCCTGAGCTTGATGATGAACTTGGAGGGGACTATGGCATTGAATGCTGTGCTGTAAACAATGAACATTATTCTTACATAAGTATTCCTTTTGTCCAGGTGGGTGAAGTGCAATAGAGATTGCATCATCTTTGGATCTGTTGGTGCGGTATGCGAATTGAAGTAGGTCCAGGGTGTCTGGGATGATAGTGTTGATGTAAGCCGTGACCAGCCTTTCAAAGCATTTCATGGCTATAAAGTGCTACGGGGCGATATACTTCTTGGGTTCGGGGATTATTTCTGTCTACTTGAAACAAGTTGGTATTACAGACCTGGTCAGGGATTGGTTGAAAATGTCAGTGAAGACACTTGCTAGTTGATCAGAACATGCTCTGAGTATATGTCCTGGTATTCTGTCTGGCACCGCAGCCTTGAGAATGTTAACCTGTTTAAAGGTCTCACTCACATCGGCTTTGGAGAGTGTTTGTCACAACAGCTGGTGCTCTCATTCATGGTTCAGTGTTGCTTGCCTCAAAGTGAGCATAAAAGGCATTAAGCTCATCTGGTAAGCTCTCATCATTGTGCAGCTCGCGGCTGGGTTTCTCTTTGTAATCCATGATGGTTTGCAAGCCCTTCCACATCTGTCGATTGTCAGAGGCAGCATAGTAGGATTTGAGCATAGTCCTGTATTGATACTTTGGATGTTTGATAGCTCTTCAGAGGTCTTTGCTTTCCCCACTATTCTTATTTGCTCTGGCAGGCTGCAGTTATTGTAAGCTACTGTTGAAATTGGTGTATGTGTGTGCGCAATAGTGAGTGAATTTGTGTGAAATAATTAAATAATTTATTCATGTAATGGTCACTGTTTTCTCTCCAACCTCTTTTTGCGGGATAATGTTCAACCATATTGAAGTTTAAGAATGCCTGTCTTTTCCCCAGTCAGCTGTAACCAACTAGCATCAACATACGCACACACACACACACACATACGCACACACACAACACAACACAACACACATTATTCCTCTAACATAATTTGGCTGCAAAATCCAGGCTTTGGAAAGTCATATTGAAATCATAAAGAAATGTAAAAAAATGTTTCCAATTAATTTCTCTAAACAGTCGTCTCTCCTGTCTGCAGCGGTTCCTCAAGGGCTGAGGTTTGATCTGGGCTTAAAATGAACCAGAACCCTCTGCTCAAGGCTGTGTGTGTATATGTGTGCTCGCGTGTGTGCACGTGTGTGTATTTTTTGGGGGGTCAGAACATCCAGCTTGACATGTTTGCCTGGTGGGAAATCACTGTGTTTCTGGATGAAATAAGAAACAGAGGCACACAGAGAACAGACAAAACTCAGTCTGATGACTTTTCATGGGGGAGGAGAGAGAGAGGGAGCGATAGAATGACCAGCAGGATTCGAAAGAGAGAGGGAGACAGAGAGTAAGAAAGAGCCTGCACAGTATGTTTGTGATGGTGAAAGAGGGTGTATGATAGAGAGAGAGAGAGAGAGAGAGAAAGAGAGAGAGAGAGAGAGAGAGCGAGAGAGAGAGAGAGAGAGAGAGAGAGAGAATCCTTGCTGAATGCCCTGTTTTTGCTGCATACTGTGCATTAGGAAAGTATTCAGAGTTCTTGACTTTTTCCACATTTTGTTACTTTACAGCCTTATTTTAAAATGTATTAAATAAAATAATGTCCTCATCAATCAACAAACAATAGCCCATAATGACATGTGAAAATAGTTTTTTTATGTTTGCAAATGTATTTAAAAAACAACAGAAATGCCCTATTTATGTAAGTGTTCAGACCCTTTGCTATGAGACTCGAAATTGAACTCAGGTGCATCATGTTTCCATTGATCATCCTTGAGATGTTTCTACAACTTGATTGTAGTCCACCTGTGGTAAATTCAATTGATATGACATGATTTGGAAAGGCACATACCTGCCTATAGAAGGTCCCACAGTTGACAGTGCATGCCAGAGCAAAAACCAAGCCATGAGGTCAAAGGAATTGTCCGTAGAGCTCCGAGACAGGATTGTGTCGAGGCACAGACCTGGGGAAGGGTACCAAAACATGCCTGCAGCATTTAAGGT
Source organism: Oncorhynchus mykiss (assembly GCF_013265735.2). Taxonomy (NCBI): domain Eukaryota; kingdom Metazoa; phylum Chordata; class Actinopteri; order Salmoniformes; family Salmonidae; genus Oncorhynchus; species Oncorhynchus mykiss. The sequence goes on from NC_048587.1 coordinate 36,939,881, forward strand.
CCACAAGAACACAGTGGCCTCCATCATTCTTAATTGGAAGAAGTTTGGAACCACCAAGACTCTTCCTAGAGCTGTCCACCTGGCCAAACTAAGTAATCGGGGAGAAGGGCCTTGGTCAGGGAGGTGACCAAGAACCCAATGGTCACACTGAAAGAGTTCCAGCATTTATCTGTGGAGATGGGAGAACCTTCCAGAAGGACAAACCTTTCTTCAGCACTCCACTCCTCTCAGACTGGGGTGAAGGTTCACCTCAGACTGGGGTGAAGGTTCACCTTCCAACAGGACAACAACCCTAAGCACAAAGCCAAGACAATGCAGGAGTAGCTTCGGGACAAGTCTCTGAATGTCCTTGAGTGGCCCAGTCAAAGCCTGGACTAGAACCCGATCGAACATCTTTGGAGCGACCTGAAAATAGCTGTGCAGCGACACTCCCCATCCAACCTGGCAGAGTTTGAGAGGATCTGCAGAGAAGAATGGGAGGAACTCACCAAATACAGGTGTGCCAGGCTTGTAGCGTCATACCCAAGAAGACTCGAGGCTGCAATCGTTGCCAAAGGTGCTTCAACAAAGTGCTGAGTAAAGGGTCTGAATACTGATGCAAATGTAATATTTCATTTAAAAAAATGATACATTTGCTTTTCATTATGGGGTATTGTGTGTAGATTGATGAGGGGGGGAACTATTAAATACATTTTAGAATGAGCCTATAACATAGCAAAATGTGTAAACAGTCATGTAGTCTGAATACTTTCCGAATACACTGTAGCTGTTGTAATTGGTGCATTTAGGCTGTTATGAAGTGTGTGTGTGTGTGTGTGTGTGTGTGTGTGTGTGTGTGTGTGTGTGTGTGAAGTGTGTGTGTGTGTGTGTGTGTGTGTGTGTGTGTGTGTGTGTGTGTGTGTGTGTGTGTGTGTGTGTGTGTGTGTGTGTGTGTGTGTGTGTGTGTATGTGTGTAGGGACTGTAGCAGCTATTGAACAGGTGGTAAATACAAGAGGTTTCCTGTCCAAGACAACGTCACCACTCCTATAGTTTAGTTCAAACTCATCTGGTCCAATAACCCTATTCCACTATTACATGACTGTGTAAATAACACATTGTATTGTATGTTAGATAGGTAGAAAAGAGGCAAGAGCTCAACAAACAAACAGAAAGTGTGGATTGCAGTTTCACATTGTTTGCATACTGTTGTAAATCAGGTAGTATTGCAAGTATCACTTTAACTGTAGAAAGAGAACGGCAGACATTTATGTTGTTTGTATGTCCCTGGTTTCATTGACACATCTCCAACTACTAAATCATTACGATGCTTAATCACTGAACCATGCCGTAAACTGGAGACATGTCTCCACTATTACTGGGCTTCTCTGGCCAAGCTACTATTGAACAGTGAGAGTTAAAGGCTTCAGTTCGACTGGCGCCTAGGCGAACTAAGCTAGTGTGCTTGCATAGTGCCTTAAAATGACCTTCGCTTGAAAAGCAAGAAGTAGTCAAATTTAATCTAAGATAATTCATTTTGACGTTTTTTTGCCGAGGAGTCGTGCAAAGAAGGAGTCGTGTTTGGTGCAGTATTATTCAATGACAACATTCGCACGAAATCGAGTAATCTCTCGTTGAATGACAACAAAGACTTTATTGATCAATCAACAACGAAGGGGCACATACTTCAGCTACCGACTACGGCTTGCCTCCAGAAAAAAATGTTGTGTGCCCGAGCAGCTGAAAAAACCCTACCGAAGTCGAAAACTAACAAAAACGTCACAAAATGTCGTCATAATATATGCACAAACTCTTCCGAACTGTTTTGGCTGGAAAGCATGCAGCGCCTTTAGTCCATTCTAATGACACAACACATTTTTCAGGTTCAATTTCTCTTGTTTGGGATAATCTCTATACTCCTTGTTGTAGCTATGGCTGCCAGAATAGAGGAATTGCAGACTAGCTAGGCACTCACTCAAGACAGTGTGTGTGTGTGTGTGTGTGTGTGTGTGTGTGTGTGTGTGTGTGTGTGTGTGTGTGTGTGTGTGTGTGTGTGTGTGTGTGTGTATAACTTTAGAATTGAGGCATGGCACCAGACGATGCTCCAGACCTCTGTACTCCATGGTGCTGCTATACTACATCCACCAAAAGTATGTTGACAGCTGCTCGTTCCAAAATCATGGGCATTAATATGGATTTGGTCCTCCGCTTTGCTGCTTTAACAGCCTTTGCTCTTCTGGGAAGGCTTTCCACTAGATGTAGGAACATTGCTGCGGGGGACTTGCAAAATCGTTCAGCCACAAGAGCATTGGTGAGGTCGGGCATTGATGTTGAGTGATTAGGCATGGCTCACAGTCAGCGTTTCAATTAACTCCAAAGGTGTTGAGGTCAGGGCTCTGTGCAGGACAGTCAAGCTCTTCCACGCTGATCTTGACCAACCATTTCTGTATGGACCTCGCTTTGTGCACGCACGGGTGCATTGTCATGCTGAAACAGGAAAGGGCCTCCCAGAAACTGTTGCTACAAAGGTAGAAGCGCAGAATCATCTAGAATGTCATTGTTGACTGTAGCGTTAAGATTTCCCTTCCCTGGAATTAAGGGGCCTAGCCCGAACCATGAAAAACAGCCCTAGACCATTATTCCTCCTCAACCAAACTTAACAATTGGCAACACGCGTTGGGGCAGGTAGTGTCCTCCTGGCATCCGCCAAACCCAGATTCATCCGTGGACTACCAGATGATGAAGTGTGATTCATCACTCCAGAAAAAGCGCTTCCACTGCTCCAGGGTCCAATAGGTTTTCATGGCCGAGCAGCCGCACACAAGCCTAAGATCAACATGCACAATGCCAAGCTTTACACCACCTCAGCTGACGCTTGGCATTGTGCATGTTGATCTTAGGCTTGTGTGCGGCTGCTCGGCCATGAAAACCCATTTCATGAAGCGCCCAACAAAAAGTTATTGTGCTGACGTTGCTACCAGAGGTAGTTTGGAACTCGATAGTGCGTGTTGCAACTAAGGACAAATTATTTTTACACGCTAAGCAGTTCAGCACTCGGCGGTCCCGTTCTGTGAGCTAGTGTGGCCTACCACTTCGCAGCTGAGCCGTTGTTGCTCCTAGATGTTTCCACTTCACAATAACAGCACTTACAGTTGACCGGAGAAGCTCTAGCAGGGCATAAGGGCACTATCCTAGTAGTTAGAGTTTTGGGCCAGTAACCGAAAGGTTGCTAGATCGAATCCCCGAGCTGACAAGGTAAAAATCTGTCGTTCTGCCCCTGAACAAGGCAGTTAACCCACTGCTCCTAGGCTGTCATTGTAAATACGAATTTGCTCTTAACTGACTTGCCTAGTTAAATAATGTTACAAATTAAAATAAATAAACAATTTGATTAACTGACTTGTTAGACAGGTGGAATCCTATAACGGTGCCACGTTGAAAGTCACTGAGCTCTTCAGTAAGGCCATTCTACTGTCAATGTTTGTCTATGAAGATTGCATGGATGTGTGCTTAATTTTATACACCTGGCTGAAATAGTGGCTGAAATAGACAAATTCACTAATTTGATGAGGTGTCCACATACCTTTGTATACAGTACCAATCAAAAGTTTGGACACACCCACTCATTCAAGGATTTTTCTTTATTTTTACAACGTCTACATTGTAGAATAATAGTGAAGACATCAAAACTATAACACATATGGAATCATGTAGTAACCAAAACAGTGTTAAAAAAATCCAAATATATTTTATATTTGAGATTCTTCAAAGTAGCCACCCTTTGCCTTGATGACAGCCTTTCACACTCTTGGCATTCTCTCAATTTGCTTTTCCAACAGTCTTTAAGGAGTTCCCACATATGCTGAGCACTTGTTGATTGCTTTTCCTTGACTCTGCGGTCCAACTAATCCCAAACCATCTCAGTTGGGTTGAGGTTGGGTGATTGTGGAGGCCAGGTCATCTGATGCAGCACTCCATTACTCTCCGTCTTGGTCAAATAGCCCTTACACAGCCTGGAGGTGTGTTGGGTCATTGTCCTGTTGAAAAACAAATTATAGTCCCACTAAGCGCAAACCAGATGGGATGGCGTATCGCTGCAGAATGCTGTGGTAGCCATGCTGTTTAAGTGTGCCTTGAATTCTAAATAAATCCCAGACAGTGTCACCAGCACAGCACAAACTGGGTCTGTGGCTTCGGCTTTTGGGGTTGCATTTACTTCAGTCATTTAGCATACTACTTACTGTACAAAATATAATTGAATAGAAACACAATGCAATATAACATAATATAATTGAATAGAAACACAATGCAATATAACATAATATAATTTAATAGAAACACAATGGAATATAACATAATATAATTTAATAGAAACACAATGCAATATAACATAATATAATTTAATAGAAACACAATGCAATATAACATAATATAATTGAATGGAAACACAATGGAATATAACATAATATAATTTAATAGAAACACAATGGAATATAACATAATATAATTTAATAGAAACACAATGCAATATAACATAATATAATTTAATAGAAACACAATGCAATATAACATAATATAATTTAATAGAAACACAATGGAATATAACATAATATAATTTAATAGAAACACAATGCAATATAACATAATATAATTTAATAGAAACACAATGCAATATAACATAATATAATTTAATAGAAACACAATGCAATATAACATAATATAATTTAATAGAAACACAATGCAATATAACATAATATAATTTAATAGAAACACAATGGAATATAACATAATATAATTTAATAGAAACACAATGCAATATAACATAATATAATTTAATAGAAACACAATGGAATATAATATAATATAATTGAATAGTGGCCAGTTTCAACTGTTCTGCCTTATTATTATTCGACCATGCTGGTCATTTATGAACATTTGAACATCTTGGCCATGTTCTGTTATAATCTCCACCCGGCACAGCCAGAAGAGGACTGGCCACCCCTCAGAGCCTGGTTCCTCTCTAGGTTTCTTCCTTTGGTTTTGGCCTTTCTAGGGAGTTTTTCCTAGCCACCGTGCTTCTACACCTGCATTGCTTGCTGTTTGGGGTTTTAGGCTGGGTTTCTCTACAGCACTTTGAGATATCAGCTGATGTACGAAGGGCTATATAAATAAATTTGATTTGATTTGATTTGAATAGAAGCACAATAGAATATAATATAATATAATATAATTGAATGGAAACACAATGGAATATAACATAATATAATTGAATGGAAACACAATGGAATATAACATAATATAATTTAATAGAAGCACAATAGAATATAATATAATATAATTGAATGGAAACACAATGGAATATAATTGAATAGAAACACAGTGTAATATAATAGAATAGATTCACATGGCTAACTAAATGATATGTAAAAAGCACGACATATACATCTGTGTGACAGCTAGAGGTCATTGTTATCTGAAGTTGCTGCATTGACAAAATGGCTGCATTATTCATCCCCCATATTGTATCGTTTAATTCAGGGCTTGGGTTCTGAATTTGAATCTTTAGAAGCTGATAAATGTGCTAGCCTTAACAAAGCATTGAGCTGTCATATGTTGACAAATTATATTGACAGAGAGAGAATTCCTTACATCAGTTCTCGCCAAGTCCTGGATTGATATTTGGAATAATGCTTTTAGCAGGGATAGTCTGGGGAATATGAGCAGCGCTCAGAGCTGTAGTATGTGTGTTTTTGTGTGTTTGTGCATGTGCATGTGCGTGTGTATGTGTGTGTCTGCAAAATGATGAAACACTCGCAGGAACTACTGAAATCCTTTAGGGAGTAACATCAGAGGTTTCCAGAAACAATAGCTGCTGGTTTCCAGAGACCCTGGCTGCTTAATCTCTAATGTACCATTTATCTCAATAAGTCTGGATTGATTATTGATTGTTAAACTTGGTCCCACTTTAAACAAAATACAACTTATTAAGGCTTTACATAGTATACATAAAGTCTTCTTAATCACAATAGAAATGCTTCACAAATCATCTATAAACGAATGTCATACTGTATAAATGGTATAAAGTGTGACATAACAGCTCCCTATGTAGGGTGCATTGTGTGTGTGTGTGTTGCGTGTGTGTGCTTCAAAGACTCCATCTCGGCAGGGGACTCTAATGAGAATATAAATCAGTCTTTCTGGATCTGGACCTAGGAGGGAGAAACGATGAGACCCCTTTAGGGACTTCACACGCACACACCCACTGACATTTCACATGTCAAGGGCATTACTTCACCATGTGTGGACAGACCTATGTCATTTTACACATATAAAACACAGCCTCTTGAACCATATCAAGTTCATACATATCTTTAGAGAAAGTTTCTTTCTGGACTTTTCACTCATGATTTATTTTATTGTCATATCTGCTCAGCAGGCTGCCGTTCAGCTATGCCCTTCACCTGGTCTTCATCAGCAGGCTGGGATATCCATCAGGACACGTCACCCCACACACACACACACACACACACACACACACACACACACACACACACACACACACCCTCAAGCCCTCCCCTGGGCGTTGTATAGGCCTGGTTTTATGTATGGTTGGAATTATCATCCAATTAAATTATCACTTAGTAAACATAAATGAAACAATAAAGGTAAGGTGGACTGTAGTACTGTAGAGTTTAGATGATGAGTCAGGCTCAGATTGACGGGGTTAGGTAAGGTGGACTGTAGTACTGTAGAGTTTAGATGATGAGTCAGGCTCAGATTGACGCGGTTAGGTAAGGTGGACTGTAGTACTGTAGAGTTTAGATGATGAGTCAGGCTCAGATTGACGGGGTTAGGTAAGGTGGACTGTAGTACTGTAGAGTTTAGATGATGAGTCAGGCTCAGATTGACGGGGTTAGGTAAGGTGGACTGTAGTACTGTAGAGTTTAGATGATGAGTCAGGCTCAGATTGACGGGGTTAGGTAAAGTGAACTGTAGTACTGTAGAGTTTAGATGATGAGTCAGGCTCAGATTGACGGGGTTAGGTAAGGTGGACTGTAGTACTGTAGAGTTTAGATGATGAGTCAGGCTCAGATTGACGGGGTTAGGTAAAGTGAACTGTAGTACTGTAGAGTTTAGATGATGAGTCAGGCTCAGATTAAAGAGGTTAAAGGTTAAAACTAGGAACAGGTGTTTTTCAGAAAGAGTCGGGGATCACTTAGTTTCGATAAATCATTAAATCTGTGATAGGTTTGTAGCTACATATATTCCCACAGTCAAAAATGAATCTAGCCATCTAATGTGGAGTTCCCACCACCACTGATCCTATAGTAGGAGGGGTTAGGTCCAGATGTTAGACAGGGCACAGTTTTTCTAGCTAGTTTTACCTAGCATACTGGAAAAGAAATGTCCCATATCTGTTTTCAATGTTTATAAATAATTATTTGTAATAAAGTTAGCCCGGCCACAATTTGATTGACAGTTACCTCAAATATTTTGAAAAGAAACAAAGTTACAACTGCGTCTGGTTTGCTCCCAGCCAGGTCTTTAGACAAACTGTACAACTTTGCCGAGTGTGCTGGTCTGCATCTGGTCCTGGGGCTCAACGCCCAGCAGAGAAACCCTGACTCCTCCTGGAACTCCTCCTCAGCACTCAGCCTCCTCAAATACAGCGCCGGGAAGAAATACAACATTTCCTGGGAACTGGGCAACGGTCAGTATCTATACAACATTATATACTATACATTATATAATTTATGCTATTTAATACAGTAGAATTATAAAACATTAGGTAACACTGTACTTGAAGTGTATACACAACTTATCCCGAACACCTTTATGAAACCATTTCTAACACCTTTATGAAACCATTTCTAACACCTTTATGAAACCATTTCTAACAGCTTTATGAAACTATTTCTAACACCTTTAGAAAGGATTTCATAACACCTTTATGAAACCATTTCTAACACCTTTATGAAACCATTTCTAACACCTTTATGAAACCACTTCTAACACCTTTATGAGTGTAGCAGTATTGTTCATAAAAAAATATATATGTATTTATCCATTCTACACTGACATTTTTATTTTCACAGGCACAGTAACCAAACCAAAGTATTATCCTAGGAATACGTTTTTGACTTAAGTTGGCAGAGAACATGCTGTAGGTCTAACATGACATTTACAATTGGTGCACCAGGGCTTATTTTGAAAAATAAGTCATGATTGAACAGAAGCCATTCAGAGAGTGAAGAAAGAGTAGAGAGAGAGAGTGTAGAGGGAAAGAGCGTAGAGAGAGAGAGGAGAGAGAGCGAGAGAGAGGGGGGGGGGAGAGAGAGAGAGAGAGAGAGGAGAGAGAGAGAGGAGGGTGGGGGGTATTTCGGGATGCTCAAGTATGGAGTGGTTTTAAAAAGGAGAAGGTAACAGCTGATTACTTGCTCAGTGGTGCATCGTTGACCTGAGAACACCTGCCAATATGACAGACACAAACAGTATGGCCAGCAGGGGGGAACTATATGGGTCTGTGTTTTTATTTTGGAGGGAAATTGAGCCTCCTTCTGGTGGAGACCATCAACACAGATGGAGAGAGAGAGAAAGAGAGGGATAGAAATAGGGAGGTGGGGGACCTCCCTGTTATCTTGGCCCATTCTCCTGCCAAGTCCTCCCTCCAGCAGCATTACAATAATGACAATTTAGTTAACACTCACTTACTGGGCACTGAGAGAAACATATGTTGGACATTGCCTCACTCTCTTTCTCTCTCTCTCTCTCTCTCTCTCTCTCTCTCTCTCTATCTCTCTCTCTCTCACACACACACACACTCTTACACTCTCACACTCTCTCTCCACAACACTCTGGGTGTCTTCTTTAACAGTGCTTGTGTTGGACAGCGTTAGAATTGACACACTCTGTGTCTTTCTGTATTACTGTGTACATAGGGTTCCATTCAAGGACAACATAAAAATGTCAGTACTGCCCAAGTTGTGTTTAGCAGCAGACTGAGCTAGAGGGGGTCTGTGACGTTATGGTGTGGAAAAGTTTCTACTGTTCACTTATGGAGGTGGAAAACTATCTGACCAAGTCAAGCTCTCCAGAAACACCATTTAACTGGGTAAATAAGCTGGTAGAATGTATTGACAAATTAACCTGAATGAAGATCGAAGTAAATGTCTATTTGTTTTAAAGATTGCCATTTGCACTCCATCACCAGAGTGGAATGGTTGCTGTAAAATGGTGGATCATACTGTTTATATCACTTTCCTGACCTTTAATTTCGTCCCTCTCTCCATCTCTCTCCAGAGCCTAATGGCTACCGTAGCATGATGGGTCAGACAGTGAACAGTACCCAGCTAGCCCAGGACTACACCCTGCTGAGAACGTTACTACAGTCTGTACGCTACTATAGCCGAGCACACCTCTTGGGCCCGAACGCTGGACGACCACGCAAAAACGCCATTCTGCTGCTCGATGGGTGAGTCGCTTCACTGACACCGTTGTCACTATATGGCCACACTACAAGGTCCTGAACTATGGTATGGAGTTATCTTTTGGAAATGTGATTTAAGCAACACACACACACACACACACACACACACACACACACACACACACACACACACACACACACAGGCCCAGTGTTTATGTAGAAGCCTACAGTCTGATGGTCCCAGGCCCTGGTATAGTTAAATAGGCTGTCAGCTGTATAGAGTGTCAGTGGATTGATAAGGTGGCCAAGCGATGTCCCACCTGTCCCCTCGCTCTCTCTTCTCTCCTCTCTCCTCTCTCTTCTCTCTCACAGACCAGATAATCTTTGTCTAGTCCTCTTATACACATTTCCACCCCTCTATCTTAGACACACCATTGGGACTTGCCAAAAGTAGTGGATTTGTTAGGTTCATTGTTGGATTTGTTATATGTTAAATGTTGGATTTTTTCCACTCCAAAAATATGTATTTGGCAGAGCAGCATTTTTTAGCATACCTCTAGGATGCTTAGGTACACTGTACAAAATATAAGTGCAACATGTAAAGTGTTGGTCCCATGTTTCATGAGCTGAAATAAAAGATCTCAGAAATGTTCCATACACACAAAAAGCTTATTTCTCTCAAAGTTTGTGCAGACATTTGTTAACATCCCTGTTTGTGAGCATTTCTCCTTTGCCAAGATAATCCATCCACCTGACAAGTGTGGCATACCAAGAAGATGATTAAACAGTATGATCATTAGACAGGTGCACCTTGTACTGGGACAATAAAAGGCCATTCAAAAATGATCAATTTTGTCACACAACACAATGCCACAGATGTCTCAAGGTTTGAGGGAGCGTGCATTTGACAATCTGACTGCAGAAAGGTTCACGAGAGCTGTTGCCAGAGAATTGAATGTAAATTTCTCTACCATAAACCCCCTCCAACATTTTTTTTGAGAATTTGGCAGTACATCCAACCAGTGGGCGATTGGTTTGCTGACGTTAATGTTGTGTACTGAGTGCCCCATGGTGGCGGTGGGGTTATGGTATGGGAAGGCACAAGCGACAGACAACGAACACAATTGCATTTTATCGATGGCAATATGAATGCACAGAGATGCTACAGACAATGAACACAATTGCGTTTTATCGATGACAATATGAATACCGTCACGAGATCCTGAGGCCCATTGTCGTGCCATTCATCCACCTCCATCGCCTAATGTTTTAGCATGATAGTGCACGGCCCTCTGTCACAAGGATTTGTACACAATTCCTGGAAGCTGAAAATGTCCCAGTTCTTCCATGGCCTGCATTCTCACCAGACATGTCACCCATTGTGTCACGGCTCTTGTCGTAATGAGGACCGGATCAAAACGCAGCGTGGTACGTGTTCATGATTCTTTATTAACCAAAACACTTGAACAAAATAATAAGTGAAAATAATAAGTGATCCACACTCCTACCTTTTTTTTTAAAGATATCTGTGACCAACAGATGCATACCTGAATACCCAGTCATGACAAATCCATAGATTAAAGCCTCATTTCTTTATTTCAATTGACTGATTTCCTTATATGAACTGGAACTCAGTAAAATCTTTGAAATTGATGCGTTTATATTTTAGTTCAGTATAATAAAGGCTGCAAAAATAGATATGCCTGACGTCAATGTTTTGGCTAGAGCTTTTCTGTAGGTACACATCAATAGTTATAACATTTATGTTAGCAATACTTACTACTATACAACTCTTACTTACTATAGCTGAGCTGATGAGTTGGATTTAGAGAGTCTTTGTGAATTACGAGGGAGGTCCTCCTCTAACTCCTCCTCTAACTCCTCCTCTCTGTTCTCCTCCTTTCCCTCCACCGGTCTTTCCCCTGGTTTGACCAGTCTTTCCCCTGGTTTGACCAGTCTTTCCCCTGGTTTGACCAGTCTTTCCCCTGGTTTGACCGACCAGTCTTTCCCCTGGTTTGACCGACCAGTCTTTCCCCTGGTTTGACTGACCGGTCTTTCCCCTGGTTTGACCGACCGGTCTTTCCCCTGGTTTGACCGACCGGTCTTTCCCCTGGTTTGACCAGTCTTTCCCCTGGTTTGACCGACCAGTCTTTCCCCTGGTTTGACCGGTCTTTCCCCTGGTTTGACCGACCGGTCTTTCCCCTGGTTTGACCAGTCTTTCCCCTGGTTTGACTGACCGGTCTTTCCCCTGGTTTGACCAGTCTTTCCCCTGGTTTGACCGACCGGTCTTTCCCCTGGTTTGACCAGTCTTTCCCCTGGTTTGACCAGTCTTTCCCCTGGTTTGACCGGTTTTTCCCCTGGTTTGACCAGTCTTTCCCCTGGTTTGACCGACCAGTCTTTCCCCTGGTTTGACCAGTCTTTCCCCTGGTTTGACGACCAGTCTTTCCCCTGGTTTGACCAGTCTTTCCCCTGGTTTGACCGACCAGTCTTTCCCCTGGTTTGACCAGTCTTTCCCCTGGTTTGACCGGTCTTTCCCCTGGTTTGACCAGTCTTTCCCCTGGTTTGACCAGTCTTTCCCCTGGTTTGACCGGCCTTTCCCCTGGTTTGACCAGTCTTTCCCCTGGTTTGACCAGTCTTTCCCCTGGTTTGACCGGTCTTTCCCCTGGTTTGACCGACCGGTCTTTCCCCTGGTTTGACCGACCGGTCTTTCCCCTGGTTTGACCGACCGGTCTTTCCCCTGGTTTGACCGACCGGTCTTTCCCCTGGTTTGACCGACCGGTCTTTCCCCTGGTTTGACCGACTGGTCTTTCCCCTGGTTTGACCAGTCTTTCCCATGGTTTGACCGACCGGTCTTTCCCCTGGTTTGACCAGTCTTTCCCCCGGTTTGACCGACCGGTCTTTCCCCTGGTTTGACCGACCGGTCTTTCCCCTGGTTTGACCGACCGGTCTTTCCCCTGGTTTGACTGACCCGTCTTTCCCCTGGTTTGACTGACCGGTCTTTCCCCTGGTTTGACCGACCGGTCTTTCCCCTGGTTTGACTGACCGGTCTTTCCCCTGGTTTGACCAGTCTTTCCCCTGGTTTGACCGACCGGTCTTTCCCCTGGTTTGACCAGTCTTTCCCCTGGTTTGACCGACCGGTCTTTCCCCTGGTTTGACTGACCGGTCTTTCCCCTGGTTTGACTGACCGGTCTTTCCCCTGGTTTGACTGACCGGTCTTTCCCCTGGTTTGACTGACCGGTCTTTCCCCTGGTTTGACCAGTCTTTCCCCTGGTTTGACCGACCGGTCTTTCCCCTGGTTTGACCGGTCTTTTCCCTGGTTTGACTGACCGGTCTTTCCCCTGGTTTGACCGACCGGTCTTTCCCCTGGTTTGACCGACCGGTCTTTCCCCTGGTTTGACCAGTCTTTCCCCTGGTTTGACCGACCGGTCTTTCCCCTGGTTTGACCAGTCTTTCCCCTGGTTTGACCGACCGGTCTTTCCCCTGGTTTGACTTTGTCTCACGGTCACAGCCTCTGTCTCAGGTGTGTGTGCATGTGTGTGTGTGTGTCTGCCACAGTTGTCTGCTTAAGAAAACAAAGGCCAAATGGACGGGGGTAACATCGGTGTCAGTTAAAAGATGTAACCAAGACTAAACATCTTTAACTGGTGAGAGTGCCTTTCTGACAAGCTGTTTAGACAGAAGAGTCTGGACATGTCAGAAAGACTCTCAGACCCAAATAAGGAGAGTTTCAGGTTGAGACTACCCGGTCCTCATGTCTTGTTTCTCACGTGTCTCTTTGGCTTTAACAGTTAGAAATACACACACTCACTGAATCACACACACGCACACACATACACACACATTGACAACCAGGTCAAGAAGCCAAGACATATGAAACTAATCAAAAGTCTGTGTTTTATTCCAAAATGAAGTACTGGTATCTCAGTGATGCTGTAAACTGAATCTCTTGTGTTTTTATTCCTAGGTTCCTGAAGAACGCTGGTTCTGTTGTGGATGCTGTAAACTGAATCTCTTGTGTTTTTATTCCCAGGTTCATGAAGAACGCTGGTTCTGTTGTGGATGCTGTAAACTGAATCTCTTGTGTTTTTATTCCCAGGTTCATGAAGAACGCTGGTTCTGTTGTGGATGCTGTAAACTGAATCTCTTGTGTTTTTATTCCCAGGTTCATGAAGAACGCTGGTTCTGTTGTGGATGCTGTAAACTGAATCTCTTGTGTTTTTATTCCCAGGTTCATGAAGAACGCTGGTTCTGTTGTGGATGCTGTAAACTGAATCTCTTGTGTTTTTATTCCCAGGTTCCTGAAGAACGCTGGTTCTGTTGTGGATGCTGTAAACTGAATCTCTTGTGTTTTTATTCCCAGGTTCATGAAGAACGCTGGTTCTGTTGTGGATGCTGTAAACTGAATCTCTTGTGTTTTTATTCCCAGGTTCATGAAGAACGCTGGTTCTGTTGTGGATGCTGTAAACTGAATCTCTTGTGTTTTTATTCCCAGGTTCATGAAGAACGCTGGTTCTGTTGTGGATGCTGTAAACTGAATCTCTTGTGTTTTTATTCCCAGGTTCCTGAAGAACGCTGGTTCTGTTGTGGATGCTGTAAACTGAATCTCTTGTGTTTTTATTCCCAGGTTCATGAAGAACGCTGGTTCTGTTGTGGATGCTGTAAACTGAATCTCTTGTGTTTTTATTCCCAGGTTCATGAAGAACGCTGGTTCTCTTGTGGATGCTGTAAACTGAATCTCTTGTGTTTTTATTCCCAGGTTCATGAAGAACGCTGGTTCTGTTGTGGATGCTGTAAACTGAATCTCTTGTGTTTTTATTCCCAGGTTCATGAAGAACGCTGGTTCTGTTGTGGATGCTGTAAACTGAATCTCTTGTGTTTTTATTCCCAGGTTCCTGAAGAACGCTGGTTCTGTTGTGGATGCTGTAAACTGAATCTCTTGTGTTTTTATTCCCAGGTTCATGAAGAACGCTGGTTCTGTTGTGGATGCTGTAAACTGAATCTCTTGTGTTTTTATTCCCAGGTTCCTGAAGAACGCTGGTTCTGTTGTGGATGCTGTATACTGAATCTCTTGTGTTTTTATTCCCAGGTTCCTGAAGAACGCTGGTTCTGTTGTGGATGCTGTAAACTGAATCTCTTGTGTTTTTATTCCCAGGTTCCTGAAGAACGCTGGTTCTGTTGTGGATGCTGTAAACTGAATCTCTTGTGTTTTTATTCCCAGGTTCCTGAAGAACGCTGGTTCTGTTGTGGATGCTGTAAACTGAATCTCTTGTGTTTTTATTCCCAGGTTCCTGAAGAACGCTGGTTCTGTTGTGGATGCTGTAAACTGAATCTCTTGTGTTTTTATTCCCAGGTTCATGAAGAACGCTGGTTCTGTTGTGGATGCTGTAACGTGGCAACAGTAGGTATTTTACCCCTTTTTCTATCCTATATCTGCATACCTGTATCACTTAGCATCATACACACATTCCCTATATAATAATCATCATCATCATACTAACAATAAACACGTTCTCATTCATAAAACCTCTTAAAATGTGTAAAGTAGAATAAAAATGGTTTCCAGTCAAACTGTTTCCAGGGAGAAATATTTTAAAGGCTTTTATAAAAAATACAAGCTATAGTGAGAACCAGCTGCTGAAAGAATGGCATGGTTTTAGTTTGGTATTTTCCCTCACACTCTCTCTCCTCTGCTTTCCTTCCCATTCTGACTTGTGGTGTCGTTCTTGAAGTGACTGAGCGGCTAAAGACATGTCTGGCTGTTGTTGTGGTTTGTAATGGTCATTGTTTTACAGGCAGGCAAGAGGAACTGTGGTTGACATTCTGAGAGAGCAAAAAAATGGCATCGCTGTCAGAACGAAGTAAAATAGTCTGTGCAGTAGTTTCAAAATAAGGGAATATTGCTGTTTCGTGCCAAGGTATTCACATATTTGTCTCATTAACACACGCACACGCATGCACGCAAACACGTACAAATGCACACACAGACACACACCACACTGCTAGAGACGGGTCTCGTTAAGGCCAAGGTCAGGCTAATTAAGGGATTGGGAAGAGGAAGGTTTAGCACCACCCACACTGGCAAAGTCAAACCATATGCTTACACACACACACACACACGCATACACACACATGTCCTGCCAATTACCCTCTTTACACAACAGGACTAGGTTTTATGCTAGCCAGACTGCGTGACAGATAGGCTGACCTCTATAAACCAACTTTTAACCAATAAAAGCTCTGAAAAGGTGCCACTTTGACCAACAGTGAAATACACTTGCATGATGACTAACCTGGCCTAAGATCTGAAGACATGCTACGTGAATGATTCGGTCTTGTGTTTTTCTATAGAGAGAAAGTTGCACCAATTCATCCATAATAGCAGCGCTTCCTCTAGATGGTACATATTAGAATTGTGTTGAACAACTTGGTTTAGTTATACAGTTTACATATTGGAGTCATTTGGCATGGAACAGCATGTTACATGTTAGGAACACAAAACAGGTGTTACACATGCTAGAGTGTATCTGTGACCAGACAGTTCACCATGCCTGTTGTCTCCCTCGGTCTGGCATTCTGTGGGGGAGCTCAGGTAAGAGGGTTAGGGATGATTAGTGTAGCACTAAGCGTCCACACCTCTTACACACAGACAAGCACGCATGTAGGCATACACACACACACACACACACACACACACACATACACACACAAAAATATACAACAGGTATATCTTCCCAAGCTGACGCTAACATACACCTCCCTACAGTACATGTTTTCAATGTTCTCTTTCTCCAGTACTGCCAGAACTTCCCCTGTCACTTCCCTACTGTTGTCTTCATCCTCATAGTGTGGTTGTGTTCTCTTTCAATTATTTGTTTTGATATCTCACATGAGCGTGATTCACCAGAATCTCATCATCTCAAAGACCAATCACATATGTCTGTCGGGTACAGACAGGTCGAGAGGCAAATGATGTGAGCAGCTCCCCTCATCATAAAGAGCCACTCGCTCACCTTTTGATCAATCTCACCTCTCTTCCTCACAAACAGTCATTCTCTTAGCTCTTCTCAGCATGACTTGATCCGTTTTCCTGTTCATCTGTTCACAGGTGTGCTGTGAGGTTACTCTGCCGATTGCAGGTTTTTCTTCGCTTGTCTTCTGTGTTGGGTGACTTTATCCCCTCCCCCCCCAGTTTGTGTCCAGTACCCATAATGCTCATATACTTGGATAGAATGAAAGCTTTGCACAAGAGCGACTAGCTCTTTGTGTGTTTTGTGAGAGACGCCTCTCTCGTCAACGGTTATCACGGATTGTGGAAGCTATTATATTGGCCTATAATAGCAAGGGGTTACAGCCTCCGGATGGCCTGAGGACTCACTCCACCAGGGGTATGGCTACTTCTTGGGCACTGTTCGAGGGCATCTCCTTGCATACTTTTACGATGTTCTACCGGCTAGACGTCATTGCGTCTTCTTTGGCGTATACTGTCCTCAGTGTCGGGGCCTCTGAGGGTTGGTACGTTGAGACTAACTGGCTTCAGAGAGCATTCTGTGATACGGGAGTTGGCCATATCCCTCATGTGAAATCGAAACTAACAACTGAAAGAGAACTTAAGGTTATTTGCGTAGCCCCGGTTCTCTGATATTATGAGTGAGATGTCTCACCGCATTCAAATAAAAAACGGTTTATTGGTCGCGTACACAGTTTAGCAGATGTTATAGCAGTGATCATGCTTATGTTACTAGCTCCTAACAATGCTGTAAAATGTCCAACAAGTACACAAATAATAATAAAAAAACAAGAAATCTTGAAATGGCAGAAATAATCTAATTAACAACCCAAATAGCACTACAACATTCCCTACTAGCAAGAACTTGAGGAAGTTCGGCATGCTCAAGAATGATCAGAGGGTGGGCGAGTGGGGGGATGAGGGGAGGGGCTCACCTTATTCGCCCCTCGACTTGCCTGTTTTCCCGACAGACGTGTGTGATTGGTTCTTCGAGCTTCTGAGACTCTTGTCAATCCCCTTCATGTGAGATATCTCACTTATAATATCAGAGAACCGAGGGTTACGCAAGTAACACGTCTTGGCTTAGTGGGAGTATTGCTCCATGGATAGAGACATAGAGACCATGTAGTCAGAAGACTGAACACTCAGCAAGAGGACTGATGTTTTTTACAGCTACAGTATATGGAGAAAGTAGAGAAAATAGAGATAGCAGTGGGAGGAAGAAAGAGCAAAGAGTGCAGGAAGGTAACAGAGATTTGTGTTGCTCTCCACACTTTATTCACTGTCCCGCCGGACTCGTAAATCCTGAGGGCCCATTCCCCTGGAGGGACACATTTTATTCATTGGTGGAGCTTAGACCCTCACAAACACTCACACTCACACATACACACGATAGCACCCTTTGTCTCTTGTCTCCCTTTCGCTATCGCTCTCCTTCTTTCTCTCTCGCTTGTCTCATTTTTCTCTCTCACTTGTCTCCTTCTTTCTCTCTCACTTGTCTCCTTTTTCTCTCTCTCTGATCCCTCCCTGCCTTCCTCCAATTCTTGTCACTTTCTCGCTCTTCCCTCTGACATCTTAATACTCGTCTCAGACTAAATCTGGTATTTATCTACATCTCAACCATTCCACAAGTCAGAGAGAGAACCATTGTAGAGGGGAGAAAGAGGAAGAATTTGAGATGAGAAAGAGAAGGAGAGAGATTGAAATTTAGCAAGAGAGAAGAGACAGAGTAGTACAGTATATAGATACAGCCAGAGAGAGAGAGAGAGAGAGAGAGAGAGAGAGAGAGAGAGAGAGAGAGAGAGGAGAGAAAAGCTACTGCTGTGAGGAAAGGTGATTCATCATTGTCTTGGTAAAGAATGTAATTCCAAATAGAGGATACGTTCTGTTCTCTACAGATGTGTTCACGCTTTAATCCTTCCCATAGGTAGAGGAGCAGTCAGATCAGCAGACAGCTTCCCTACAAAACTACTGTGTACTATGTATTTTTGTCTGACAAAGTTGGCCACACATAAATGGTATCATAACCCAGTTTGGTAGCGCTTTACCAGTTTTGGTAACCCTTGATGGTAAAAGATTTGATAGTTTTCCCACAATTAGGTCCCACTTTAAAAAAACAGAATTTATAAAGGCTTTATATAGAATACATAAAGTCTTCATTAGTACAAAATAGATACTTCACAAATAACTTCCTCTATGTACAGTACATGGTAACACTTTACTTGAAGGGGGCATACATACTTTCATCAAGACATTCATCACACCTTTATGCGTGTTGCCGTATCATGCATAACAAACTTTATAATACGTTCATTCTTCATCATTCATAAGAAGTTTTTAAAATGAAATTCCCTTGAAATACTGTTGAGAGTTAGAATAGTAGAATACACAAGGTGCAATTTAGAAATGTGGTTGTGCATCAGTAGTCTTTTTCTCTTGACAGTCAATTAGCCCATGTCAGCTAAACATTTCAATCATGGTCGAATTACCAATCGGGGGCTCACTCAGATATTACCAATCGGGGGCTCACTCAGATATTACCAATCGGGGGCTCACTCAGATATTACCAATCGGGGGCTCACTCAGATATTACCAATCGGGGGCTCACTCAGATATTACCAATCAGGGGCTCACTCAGATATTACCAATCGGGGGCTCACTCAGATATCACATTAAAAACGGCAAACATTTCTCTCCACTCATTGGGAAAACGTGTCAAATTCAAGGAAATTAACTGTAAAACTGCACATTTTTGCTCCCGGCCCCATGGCAAAATGAGTAGAAAAGCAGCAAACTTTAAAAGTGCAAAATGTTCTTTGTGGCCCACATCAAAGTTGCCCATTTGTGCTGTAAGACATCCGTGCTCTAATACACTATTCACGAAACTGGCTAGGAGCAGCACATTTAGTTACTGTGTGCATAGAGTGTTTTGTATCCTCTCTCTTTCAGTGCTGCAGGATGCCACTGGGTAAACAGCCCTTGGAATGATCAATAGTATCTTCACCCTCCAATTATGTTCAAAAGCCTATACGCAGTAGATGTTCTGTGTCAATTTGACCCCGTATCCATTAATAAGTACAGAACATACAGTAAGAAGGTGGATCTGAAGCAAACAGAGTACCTGGCCTACAGTGAGTCCTGGCCTGGAGCACCAATCGTAAATGTCATGTTAGGCCTGCAGCATGTTCTCTGCCAACTTAAGCCAAAAATATGTGTTCCTACAATAATACTTTGGGGGTTGGGTACTGTGGCTGTGAAAATACACATCTCTAAATAAATGTACATATAAAGATATATTTCTGTGTTACTGTTAACCTTTTGTTCTGAAATGACAATTAACATATTTTGAAAACTCCTTATAAATGATATTGAAAAAATGTGTTATGAAGGTTGTTATAACTGATACTGCGAGGTGTTATGACTGGTTTCATAAAGGTCTTTTTTATACCCCCTTCAAGTAGAGTGTTGTCGGCAGCATTGCCAAATGTGACAAAACCCACTGTGTCAATTCCCCCAAAAAGAGTTACATGATGACATTATTGTTAATAGACTAAACCTACCTGAATTCAATGGAAACCCATACCACGTTAATGGCTCTCATAAACTGTAAATAGTGATTGCTTTAGATCAGGTACTTCCAAAAATACTTTGATAATAATTAGTATATTAGTACATATAATTTATCTATATTAAACACCGTATACATTATCTTCTGAATCTTTATTCTGGGTGGCAGGGTAGCCTAGTGGTTAGAGTGTTGGACTAGTAACTGAAAGGTTGCAAGCTCAAATCCCCAAGCTGACAAGGTAAAAAATCTGCCGTTCTGCCCCTGAACAAGACAGTTAACCCAGTGTTCCTAGGCCGTCATTGAAAATAAGAATATGTTCTTAACTGACTTGCCTAATTTAATAAATGTTAAATTAAAGAGGAACTGAACCCCCCAAAATTATCTGGTTTAAAACGGCCTGTGGCATTGGTAGTAGTCATATACAGTGGGATTAATGCCGTGGATGAAGATGAGCAAAATTGTCTGTATAAAATAAAGAATTCAAGTACTGAGCTTTATTGTATATTATTTTACGCTAATACAATTGCTCAGAGAAAGAGATTTTGTTTTACAAGTAATAATTTTTTTTCTCTAAAAGATAGGGTTAAAAATGATTGCCACTCCTGTTTTCTATACCTTTCTATACCTCACCTAAGTCACCTTGCGAGGATAATGGCATTGAGACTTTTTCAAAAAATGTTTTCTGAGATTGAATGACACATTGGGAGGAATCTTAGACCATTCCTTCATAGAGAATCTTTCCAAACCCTTGATATCAGTCTGCTGGTAGAGGCAACCAGGTTTTTGGCTAAAATGTCCTAGTACTGGGTAAAGTCCATGATGCCGTTGACCTTAACAACTCTGTACAGTGTCCCGAGAGGCACATAGGTTGAGATCTGTGGTGACACAGATTTTCTCCCACATAGCAGGGTCATCTGTGCATTGACTTTCCATATTGTCCAGCAGCTTCACTTGCTAAGCCGTAAGTAAGGTGGACATGTTAGGTGCTCTGACCGAATGGGCTGCTGTTATGTACATTTTATGACAAATGAACAAAAGCTTCCCTCTTGTTCGGGAGGGTGGTGTTAACCAACAGGGATGCACTGCGTGAGGGATTAAGGTAGTTTAGCCAGAGGAGGCTCCACCGGAGGGGCCTTATGGAAACTGGAAACTCGTCTATGCATGTTCAGGGTAGGGGAACAATTAGGGGTTAGTCTACCAGAAAAATGCTTTTCCCAGGACCATTTTGCCTCCTTTAGGCAAGCCACAACTGTCGGAATGCTAGGTTTGGTCAGGGCTGTTTGCGGTTGGAGTCTCCTCCACTCTGTACAAATGGTCCGGTGGGACCGGTGGGACATTGAGCGTGTATTCCCGGATGGGATTAGCAACCTCATCAGGTGTTTGGGAGGGAGGAAGTGGGGACTCAATTCCTCCATCTTCGGGCTCAAAGTTGGAGAGGCTGCTATTAGCATGAGCCTCATCATCTTCTATCTCCCCCTCTCCCGAGATCGTGTCTTCGCTAAATAAGGGAAGAGAGTCAAGGTTGTCAATCATCTCCGCCCAGATGTGTACAGATGAGCGCTTGTCGCCTACCCTGGGGGGGTACAGACGTGGATTGGAGTGGGGGGTACCCGGAGCAGGATAATTTTTTTGTCTCCTTCTTTGGTTAACCTTAAACAGTGTGCTGCAGTGCAGACAAGACTCTGGGTAGTCGACTGCCTCACAAGCATGCTTGTTTCCCAAACAGGCAAAGCAGAAAGGATGGGAGTCTTTCTCTGAGATGCCAGAGCCGCAGGGGCAGATATGGGAGCTCGTGCCTGGCTTGGGTCATCCTGGCAAGGGGAGGTGGTAACCATGACTCTAAGTGGGCTACAAGCCTGTCGTAAATTGCACTCAGTTACCCGGAGAGCACAGCAAGGTGGAGTTGCTCTACAGGTTAGAGGGCTCTCAAGACCGCAAAACCGGAAGGTAGGACCAGTCAGCCTAGCCAGTAAAGGTGCTGGTGAGCTAGGTGAGAGAAGAATACTACCGTGCAGGTAGAGAAAGCTAGCGAAGGAGCTAGTTCTAGTCATGTGCTAGTCAATGCGTAGCTGCGTAGCCAGCTAGTCCTAGTCCTTGCTAGCATTCACCTCAAGTGTTAGTAGCCTAGCTTTAGCAAGCACACTGCTAGCTGAAGAGAATGTACGTTCTTTGTTAGCTAGCTATGTTAGCTTAGGGTGTGGCTAACCAAATCACAAAAGTCTCTTTCCTTTCTTCCACTGTGGTGGGAATAAGTAACAGGAAGGTACATGGGCTGGTAGAGTGAGATGGAAGCTACCCATAGTGAGAAACCAAACAAGTAATTTAAATAGAATGTGTGTGAATAACTATCTAAATACTGTAGTGTTGAAGGGCCAGTATGGGGCACCCTTCCCTCTGATCTTAAGATCAAATCCCAATGCCCCAGGGCAGTGATGGGGACATTGCCTTGCATAGGGTGCCATTTATCAGATGGGACATTAAACAGGTGTCCTGACTCTCTGTGGTCACATGTCAATCCCATGGCACTTATTGGAGTAGGGGTGTTAACTCCAGTGCCCTGGCTAAATTCCCAACCTGGCCCCATTTCCATCATGGCCACCAAATCATCCCCCTCCTTCCTAATTACCATATTTATTTGTATATTTTAATTAACCTTTATTTAAAAAGGCAATTCCGTTAAGAACAAATTCTTATTTACAATGACGGCCTGCCAAAAGGCAAAAGGCCTCCTGCGAGGACGGGGGCTGGGATTACAAATATAAATATAGGACAAAACACACATCACGACAAGAGAGACCTAAGACAACAACATAGCATGGTAGCAACACAACATGACAACAACATGGTAGCAACACAACATGGCAACAGCACAACATGGTAGCAGCACAAAACATGGTACAAACATTATTGGGCACAGACAACAACACAAAGGCAAGAAGGTAGAGACAACAATATATCTTGCAAAGCAGCCACAACTGTCAGTAAGAGATGGAGATAACTCCAGCTTGAGTGCTTTTGTAGCTTGTTCCAGTCGCTAGCTGCAGGGAACTGAAAAGAGGAGCGACCCAGGGATGTGTGTGCTTTGGGGACCTTTAACAGAATGTGACTGACAGAATGGCTGTTGTATGTGGAGGATGCGGGCTGCAGTAGGTATCTCAGATATGGGGGAGTGAGGCCTAAGAGAGTTTTATGCAATGGGTATTCAGAGATGACCAGTTTACAGTATATAGAGTGCAGTGATGTGTCCTATGAAGAGCATTGGTGGCTAATCTGATGGCCGAATGGTAAAGAACATCAAGCCGCACAAAAGCACCCTTACCTGCCGATCTTTAAATTACGTCTCCGTAGTCTAGCATGGGTAGGATGGTCATCTGAAACAGGGTTAGTTTGGCAGCTGGGTTGAAAGAGGAACGATTACGATAGAGGAAACCAAGTCTAGATTTAACTGAATCCTGCAGCTTTGATATGTGTTGAGAGAAGGACAGTGTACCATCTAGCCATACTCCCAAATACTTGTATGATGTGACTACCTCAAGCTCTAAACCCTCAGAGGTAGTAATCACACCGGTGGGGAGAGGGGCATTCTTCTTACCAAACCACATGACCTTTGTTTTGGAGGTGAGTATAAGACTGTATCATCTGCATGTAAATGGATAAGAGAGCTTCCTACTGCCTCAGCTATGTTGTTGATGTAAATTGAGAAGAGCGTGGGGCCTAGGATCGATCCTTGGGGTATTCCCTTGGTGAGAGGCAGTGGCTGAGACTACAGAGGTTCTGACTATACACTGCACTCTTGGAGAGAGGTAGTTAGCGAACCAGGCCAAAGACCCCTCAGAGACATCATTATGTCACTCCTCACCTCTCCACCTGATAGCTGATGTGTGGTGAGCGTTTTGGCACAAATGGTTTTCTGTTTATTACCCAAGTGGGTGCTACATATTGGTAGTGGATGAGGTGAGTTTCGCACAATTGGCCCAGCATCGTTTGGGTTTGGCTGGGGTAGGCCGTCATTGTAAATATATTAAATTAAAATATATATATATACTGTATATATAGCTTACTAAATTGTACAAATATAGGTCATATATGCTAATATTAAATAATGATTATTAATTGGTGAACATACTATTTCTAAATGGTTTATTACTGGACTTTCTTATGAAGCGTTAGTAAGAGTTTCAGTTTGTGTGTACCGTAGCCTTTTTTTCTCATGAGAATGATACTTTTGATAAGTGCAAACTCTAAGTGTAAAGTGTAGTGAGAGCATTTGGGTCAGATTATAACCAGTTAATGATATTAGTGTTAAAAAAAAAAAAAAACACTGAGAGTTTTAAATCAACACTAAAAGTGTTGAGTCTGTGGACCCATATAGACACTAGAACAGTTGTAAATTAACACACTACTTAGTGTAAATCTATATTCAAAGATTTCCCAGAGTGCCTTGCCTTTCGAGAAAATTGTAGAGTTACCACACATGAGTGATGTGTATGAGTTTCATGCCCCTGTCCTAGGGTAAAACTATAACATTTTTGCTTAGTCCACAAGATTGAAAATGAATGTGACAACCATGTCTCTGTCACTAACAAATTCAGTCATGGGTGGTAAATTCTACAATTTACCTGAAGGCAAGGCACCATGGAAAATATTTGAATAAGGGTTTACACTAAGTAGTGTGTTAATTTAACACTGTTCCGGTGTCTATATGGGTCCACAGACAACACTTTCAATGTTAATTTCGTTTTTTTAACACTGGAGAATTTGCTGGGTGCATTTATCAGAAGTTGCCTGTATTCTGTTCTGAAGTGTCTATGTGTCTTGTTGTTCTGTCTGTAGCTACTACATGGATGGCAGAGTGACCAAAGTAGAGGACTTTCTGAAGACACGCCTGCTGGACACCCTGACCGAACAGATCACCAAAGTACTCAAGGTGAGAGAAAGGGAAGTGTTGACACAAGGTCTCAGGAAAGGTCAGTCATTATGTAAGTATGCTTCACCAAATCACCTCCGTTACACGTGTCTCTTCCCAACCCCTGCACCAGTGCTCTCCTGTCCCACTGCCTTGTCCCTCCATAGGCCTACCTCTGTAAGGGCACAGTTCCCAGTTCAGTTTTATGGATCTCAACTCTCAGATCTGGAACAGTAACTTCCCTCAGTGAGAAGAAAAGGCCATAAGAACCGATCTGTCATGCTCACAATTGCTACCAACCTATAGTCACAGTCTCTGAGCTGATAGAAAATACCCAATTATTGTCTATTGTAAAAGAGAGGACCCACCAAAGCACATTAAAACAACCATAGAACAATGTGTGCTGCCCTATTGTGTGTGTGAGTTTGTGTGTGTGCGCAGGCGTGTATGCAAGCGTGTTTGTGCTGTACTGTACGTGCTTGTGCGTTTCCCCATTTGCTGTCCAGTAGTAATGGTTTGCAGCCATGCTAGGAGAGAGATTCTCTGGAAGCTGTTAAGAGCAGAGAGAATAGGTCTTCCGGACAGAGATCCAGGTGTGTGGGTGTGTAGAGTTAGTATAAATGTATGTGCATATTATGTGTTAGTGAAAAAATGATGGAGTGAGTGTTTAGTTTTTTATTAACTAGTCAAGTCAGTTAAGAACAAATTCTTAATTATAATGATAGCCTAGGAACAGAAGGTTTACTGTCTTGTTCAGGGGCAGAACGACAGATTTTTACCTTTTTACCTCAGCTTGGGGATTCAATCTAGCAACCTTGCGTGTGTGTGTGTGTGTGCGTGTGTGTGTGTGTGTGTGTGTGTGTGTGTGTGTGTGTGTGTGTGTGTGTGTGTGTGTGTGTGTGTGTGTGTGTGTGTGTGTGTGTGTGTGTGTGTGTGTGTGTCTGGGGCCCTGTGAATGTGGATAGAGACAAATACTGAAATTAAAGGTCAATAAAGATACATGGTAAACTCGGTCCGTGTAGCTATTTGTTAGCTATTTATCATTTACATTGCTTGGGGATCGAAGCTGTTGTCGTCAGACTTGATGCACCGATACCTCTTGCCCTGTGGCAGCAGAGAAAATAATCTTGGGTGGTTGGGGTCTTTGACGATTTTCCGGTCCATCTTTTCACACCGCCTGATATAGGGGTCCTGGATGGCAGGGAGCTCAGCCCCAGTAATGTACTGGGCTGTCCCCACAACACTCTGTAGAGCCATGCGATTGAGAACGGTGCTATTGCCATACCAACCAGTGATACAACCAGTCAATATGCTCTCAGTAGTACAGCTGTAGAACCTTTTCAGGATTTGAGTGCCCATGCCAAACTTCTTCAATCTCCTGCGGGGGAAGAGGCACTGTCGCTCTTTCTTCACGACTGTACGTGTGTGTTTGGACCATTTTAAGTCTTTAGTGATTTGGACACAGAGGAACTTGAAGCTGTCTACCTGCTCCACTGCCACCCCATCGATGTGGATCTGCTCCTTGGTCTTACTCTGGCACCACACTGTCAGGTCACTGACTTCCTCTCTGTAGGCTGACTCATCGTTGCCGGTGATCAGGCCTACCACCATCATGTTGTCAGTGAACTTGATAATGGTGTTGGAGTCGTGCACACAGTCGTGGGTGAACAGTGAGTACAGGAGGGGACTAAGCGCACACCCCTGTGGGGCCCCTGTGTTAAGGGTCAGGAAGTCCAGGATCCAGTTGCAGAGGGAGGTGTTCAGACCCAGAGTCCTAAGCTTGGTGACAAGCTTGGAGGGGATAATGGTGTTGAAGGCTGAGCTGTAGTCAATGAACAGCATTCTAAGAGAGAGAGAACAAAGGCATTTAATCCCATTTAAGGTGTAACCTTCCAACCCAAAACCAACCACAATTGACCAATCAAACGATACCAAGTTTACAGTAACCTAAACACTCCCAGGTCCAATCTCCACAGGGTGTCACATAATCTAAAGGCTTGTGTGGGGGGTGAGACCAATGTAAATAAGACAGTAAAACACTTTGCATAATAGAGTAATTCAGAGTTCACCCTGTACAGAAACAAGTAACCACAGAGATCATCCGTCCATATAGTTAGCATCAGTGGGGTCACAGCCAAGGTCTGCCATAATCAACCGCGACCCTGGAACAATTAGGGTTAAGTGTCTTGCTCAAGGCGCATCAACAGATTTGTCACCTTGTCAGTTCGGGGATTCAAACTAGCGACCTTACAGTTATTGGCCCAGTGCTCTAACCGTTAGCCTACCTGCAGCCCCTTTCTCTTTCTTTCTCTGATCTGATCCCCTATTTTTCTGTTGTCTGTTCTCCCCCCTCTCTCTTGCCCCCTCTCTTTCCTCTGTCTCCTCTGTTTCCGCTCTCTCTCTCTCTCTCTCTCTCTCTCTCTCTCTCTCTCTCTCTCTCTCTCTCTCTCTTTCCTCACTCTCTCTCTTCTTTCCTCACTCTTTCTTCTTTCCTCACTCTCTCTCTCTCTCTCTCTTTCTCTCTCTCTCTCTCTCTCTCTCTCTCTCTCTCTCTCTCTCTCTTTCCTCACTCTCTCTCTTCTTTCCTCACTCTCTCTCTTTCTCAGGTAGTGAATAGCCATGTACCTGGTAAGAAGGTGTGGTTGGGGGGAGTAGGTCCGGCGTGGGCTGGAGGAACCAATAACCTCTCTGATACCTATGCTGCTGGCTTTCTGTAAGTACAATCAACCTATAAATCAATCAGTCAAATGAAGTATCATCACACTTAGGCATTACTCTCACTTTGTGTGTGTGTGTGTGTGTGTGTGTGTGTGTGTGTGTGTGTGTGTGTGTGTGTGTGTGTGTGTGTGTGTGTGTGTGTGTGTGTGTGTGTGTGTGTGTGTGTATTTCAGGTGGCTGAACACTCTGGGCATGGCAGCGGTGCAGGGGATTGATGTTGTCCTGCGACACTCGTTCTTTGATTATGGATACACACACCTCGTAGACCAGCACTTTAACCCACTACCGGTGAGTTTCACACTCTGCTTTATCATAAAAGTTAATTAAAGGTCAAATAAAAATAAATAAAATAAAAATCATCATGAAAGCAGTACTGGACAAATCATTCCTTTCTACTCTCACTGGATAACAAGGGAACGTTCATTGGAGCTATTGCTACTCTTAGTCCATTTTTTGGTGTGGCTTTGGGTAGCTACTGTAGACTCATCTCAGTCCTCTGTGGCACCTAGCGTTCTTTCCCGTGGGAGCTATTAGGCCAGATGAAAGGCATTTAGTGGTGTTGACTGGCTGGACGCGAGGGCGAATCACTGTGTAACCCTAGCCCTTTGTCAGTGACCAGGATGGTGTCACGACTCTCCCCTTCCCCCCGTCACAAAATGTGTGCCCCTCTGTGTGCAGCACTGGGCTGGTGACAGATCTGCAACCTGAGCTGTAGGTACGCAAAAGGCTGGTACTCCCCCTCCGGCACTGTCTGCAATGGTGCAGTCCAGTCCTGGTTCCCACCACTGCCCTCTGCTGTTGGGATTGGACTTTGCTGCATCAGGGGTACAAGACTATGCTCAGGGCAAGCATTACACCCAACTAATCGTTTGCCAGATGATACAGTAAGTTGATTAGTTGAATTAAGGGTTTTAGTGCCAAGTTGGAACAAAAGCCTGCACCCTATGGGTCACCAGGACCAGGACTGAAGGAGTATTCACTTATTTAGGGGAAATTGAAGAGGGCGGCCAGAGATCGAGATAGAGACATCCAAGACTCTTTGATCCAGACAGAGAGTCAGTTCTACAATGCTACTGCGGTGCCGTGTTCATAAAAATGATTTATCAGCATCTGGTGGAGAACTTCTTTATTTAGCTGCTGCAGGGATGGGTGGTGTTTATTAGGGAGACCGCTCCAAAACTAGCACACAATTATTTTCTCTCCTGTTCCATTCTCTGTTTCTGGGAAGAATGCCCCCCGCTAGGATCCTAATGCTTTTATTGTGGCTGGGCGTCGGACTGCTCTGCCAGCCTACCTGCTGGGGGGAACCACTACAGGCCAGGGCTGTCCGCAGGCCCCAGAGATGTATTCACATACCAACCACATGTCCCTTTCCATCTCTCTGAACACTCATTGGACACCGTTCTGACAATTGACCCAGTCAAACCTAGGACTCACTTTATCCGCTCACCCCTCAACCCCACCACTACTATTCCTCTCCTCCATGGTCTAGGTCCAGTAGTTGTAGTGGGTCTACCTACGTCTTCTCCCTATCCTTTCTCCGTCATTCTGTTTTCCTCTCCTGAACTCCCTCTCCCTCAGTCTATTTTTGACCTAGCACATGTGAAGAAGTTTGGGATGTGACATCAGCTTAGTGTATTAGCCTGCTTCCTGGGTGGTTTGTCTGTTAACAGATATGAGCCTCCCTCTGCTCTCCCTCTTTATAGGCCTCTCTTTTCATTCTTTTTTAGCTCTCTCACCCTCCTTCGTTCTCTCATTACTTTTCCATTCTTCTACGAGACCCCATCATCTCTCTCTCTCTCTCTCTCTCTCTCTCTCTCTCTCTCTCTCTCTCTCTCTCCATTGTTGGATACACCCCTGGGTTTCTGATACATTCTGTCTCTCACTATAACAGTAAAATGTTAAGTGGCTATGGTTATGCAATCCCAGTTCATGTCATGACACCACACTGTAGCTGCCAAAGAGTGTGTTAACTGTGTGTTTATTCCTATCCACACAACATTCTTATTTACTCTGTCTAGGATTCCAGTGTTTAAGGACACAGAGGGCTATTGAAATAAATGCTTCTCTGGTTTTCTGTGTTCTATGGTTGATAAAATTGTGTTTTTGTGTTACTGTTTACTGCAGCTTTTAATATTTATTTTTTATACGTGCCCCTAATTAAAACAGACTGCACATTGTTAACCCCTCTCCTAATACAGTCACTGTAATTAAAAACATTAATCCTACCCTCTCTTATTCAGTTAGTGTAATTAGAAGCATTAAATCACTAATGGGCAAGGCCCTGTACTGATACAGCCTAATGGTTAACCTTACACTTTTATCTGTAAAGGCTGTTGTTAACAAGCTTTCAGTCACACAGTCTGGCTCTCATTTAGCCTGCACTCCCTCCTCTTCTCCTGGCCTACTGCCCTTTATTCATCCTTCCATCTTTCCCTCCCTCTAGGGCCGGTGTTATGGGTGGGACTTAGGGGGCCTGGCCTACCATACCTCCTTGCCCTCCCTCCTCTTCTCCTGGTCTACTGCCCTACTGCCCATGTATCTGATGCTGTCTGGCCAAAAGGAGTATGGCATGTCATGTCATATTATGTTTGGCCAGACAGCATCAGATACATGGGCTTCATATAGTAAGACAGAGGAGCGCTGTCAGATGCTTGCACAGATGCTTTTCTCCGGTGTGGTAGTTTCAGCCATTTGCGAATTTATGGAAAGTTAGCGGGTGCACAGTGCACTGTTCGGCTGCTGGCGTTATTTTGGACAAACGTGCAAAGGTAACCTACTTTTTAAAGTGATTTGTTTGACAATCAGATGAAAACATGACAGTTAAATTACGTCTTTACTATAAAACCGATTAAAATAATTTTACCATAGGAGGTTCCGTGAAAAAATAGTGCCAGCCCCTATGGAAATCAAATGCCCATCCAACTGATTGGTTCTGGCACCTGCCCTGCCTCTTTCCTCACTAGGTAGATGCTGAAGATTCTCCCCTCTCTATTGACTGCAATGTTTCAAACACAAGTTCTTCGCCATCCAGTTCTTTCTCACTACTATATGCTATTTACCCATGGAAGTGGCTACTACCGGTACGCTATATCTAAACTGATATCTTTAAACTACCAGATTCTCCCCGTGGACTATCTACAGTACTATCCGTCCCTGGGTGTATTTTCTCCCTGATTCTCTCCCTGCTCTTCAGATGTCTAACTGGGCACATCCTGTAGGAAACTCATTGACATCTCCATCTCTCTCAGTTAGTAAATCAGGAACACAGATCAGCCTGGTTAAACCTGATCATTAAACACAGCTCACAGATCAGACAGAGAAAGACTACTGTGGAGGTCATGAAGTTTCACTGACCTGATGGGTTTTCTCTCTTGGAGCCCAGGTTAGGCAAACCAACATATGTATATCTATAGACTCATAGAATATAAGATTTTATAAAAGATCAACAATATAGTTCTGGTATTGTTGCATAATGAAGCTACTCAATGCTTTTTAAATAAATAAGAAATCCATCAAATATTGACTGAATTATAGCACATAAATAATTGTATAATGACAGACAAAAAGTCAATGTAATCCATCAGTTTAGGTGGGAACTCATGTTTAAACTTCGTTGAATATATATATATATATATATATATATATATATATATATACATACACATACACACACACACACACACACACACACACACATACACTTTTTATATATAAGACCCATGCTACCATATATAAACCATATATGGCCTTTTTATGTGTTTTGTTATTATATTGATAGAATAATAATATTTGAAAATAACAATTTTCATATACACTTGAGTATAGTTAAATACATTTGCATTAAATGACCCTCTATCCAACCAGCGTCTTTATACAGAGCATTCAGAAAGTATTCAGACCCTTTGACTTTTTCTACATTTTGTGACGTTACAGCCTTATTCTAAAACTGCTTAAATCGTTTTTTCCCCCTCATCAATCAACACACAATACCCCACTCTGTCAAAGTGACCATCGGGTTTTTGGTCTCCTCCCTGACCAAGGCCCTTCTCCCCCGATTGCTCAGTTTGACCGGGCGGCCAGCTCTAGGAAGAGTCTTGGTGGTTCCAAACTTCTTCCATTTAATAATGATGGAGGCCACTGTGTTCTTGGGGACCTTCAATGCTGTACACATTTTGTTGTACTCTTCCCCAGCTCTGCCTCGACAAAATCCTGTCTCGGAGCTCTGCAGACAATTTCTTCGACCTCATGGCTTAGTTTGGCTTGGCTCTGACATGCACTGTCAACTGTGGGACCTTATATAGACAGAGGTGTGCCTTTTCAAATCATGTTCAATCAATTGAATTTACCACAGGTGGACTCCAAGTTGTAGAAACACCTCAAGGATGATCAATGGAAACAGGATGCACCTGAGCTCAATTTTGAGTCTCATATCAAAGGGTCAGAATACTTATGTAAATAAGTAAGGTATAAATAAGGTATTTTTATGTCTAAAAACTTGTTTTTACATTGTCTTTATGGGGTATTGTGTGTAGATTGATGAGTTAAAAATGTAATCCATAAAATGTGGAAAAAGAGAAAGGGTCAAAATACTTTCCGAATGCACTGTACAGTTGAAGTCGGAAGTTTACATACACCTTAGCCAAATACATTTAAACTCAGTTTTTCACAATTCCTGACATTTAATCCAAGTAAAAATTCACTCTTTTAGGTCAATTAGGATCACCACTTTATTTTAAAACTTTTGAAATGTCAGAATAATAGAAGAGAGAAGGATTTAGTTCACATTTTATTTCCTTCATCACATTCCCAGTGGGGCAGAAGTTTACATACACTCAATTAGTATTTGGTAGCGTTGTCTTTAAATTGTTTAACTTGGGTCAAACGTTTCGGGTAGCCTTCCACAAGCTTCCCACAATTATTTGGGGAAATGTTGACCCATTCCTCCTGACAGAGCTGGTGTAACTGAGTCAGATTTGTAGGCCTTGCTCACACACGCTTTTTCAGTTCTGCCCACACATTTCTATGGGATTGAGGTCAGGGCTTTGTGATGACCACGCCAATACCTTGACTTTGTTGTCCTTAAGCCATTTTGCCACAACTGGAACTATGGTTGGGGTCATTGTCCATTTGGAAGACCCATTTGTGACCGAGCTTTAACTTCCTGACTGATGTCTTGAGATGTTTCTTCAATATATCCACATAATATTAATTCCTCATGATGCCATCTATTTTGTGAAGTGCACCAGTCCCTCTTGCAGCAAAGCGCCCCCATAATATGATGCTGCCACCCCCGTGCTTCACAGTTTTGATGGTGTTCTTCGGCTTGCAAGCCACCCCCTTTTTACTCCAAACATAACGATGGTCATTATGGCCAAACAGTTCTATTTTTGTTTCATCAGACCAGAGGACATTTATCTAAAAAGTATGATCTTTGTCCCCATGTGCAGTTGCAAACCGGTACCTCCAATGAACTCAAATCATGTCAATTAGCTTATCAGAAGCTTCTAAAGCCATGACATCATTTTCTGGAATTTTCCAAGCTGTTTAAAGGCACAGTCAACTTAGTGTATGTAAACTTCTGACCCACTGGAATTGTGATACAGTGAATTATAAGTGAAATAATCTGTCTGTAAACAATTGTTGGAACAATTACTTGTGTCATGCACAAAGTAGATGTTCTAACTGACTTGCCAAAACTATAGTTTGATAACAATAATTTTGTGGAATGGTTGAAAAACGAGTTTTAATGATTTTACCTAAGTGTATGTAAACTTCCGACTTCAACTGTATATTATATAATGTCATTTAGCAGATACTTTTATCCAAAGCGACTTACGGTCATGGTGCATACATTTGACGTATGGGTGGTCCCGGGAATCGAACACACTACCCTGGCGTTACAAGTACCATGCGCTACCAACGGAGTTATAAAGTATCGCCCCTCACAATCGCACAGTCTGCTGTAGCTTTCATCATCGCTTTCACTTATTTTCATGATTGTTTTTGTCAAATCCTCTTGCATATTAAACATTAGGTGTAGACTATGTATAAGAAAAATGATAGCTCCCTGTTTTATAATCTAAACGTGCTGCTCTTGAATTGACCAATGCGCAAAAAAAATTGATTTGTGAGATTTGGCTTTTTAACGTTACAAAAAAGAGCACCGACCTGTGCAAAGATTGCGATCATTAAATCAGCGGGAAAATGTGTTTTGTACAAGCAAGAGATGAAATGTGCATTATTTTTCTTCTTAAATAAATCTATCCAGCAACATTTATGTGACAAATTCATTTACAACCCACCAAAAACAGGGAAGAATTGGCTGGAAAGAGGAGAAATCCTGAGGTGGGCAGGGCATGCACTTTGCTAACGGAAGTTTCTAACGTAGCCAGACACAGTGTAAAAGGAGAATAATATCATTTCCGCAATGTTTGATATTATCTGTCCATCTTGCAAGAGAAAGGCACTCATGTAACCACAGTGTACGCTCCAAGGCTTTCACCCGAAGAACTGCTCTTTGTTTTACCTCAGAATCTACAGATTTCTTCATAATATTAGTGTCTGCTCTATTCCCAGCTGCCGATAGCCCTGTCTATAGCCCAGATTTTACACTTCTGTTCTGTACTCTTACTGTACTCTGGGCTTTCCCGATGGCGGAGTAGCAAATTAAGTTAAAGCTTGGCCTGGTGGGGGAAAAAAAAGCCTTAAATGTTGCCATATGCAGGATTGCATGGGAACTTCCTGACACACACATGTTGTTCAGAACCTCTGGTGAGGTGTTGATTTTGGGGAGAGAGCGGAGAAGAAAAGAGGAGAGGGGCAGCACAGGGGAGAGAGAGAGGACAGGAGAGAAAAGAAGAGATGAGGAGAGTGGCATGAAAATAGAGCGAGAGAGCGGGGCAGGACAGAGGAAAAAGCAGGGAATAGATGGGGACCGGACAGGAGAGAGAGAGAGAGAGAGAAAGAGAGAGAGAGAGAGAGAGAGAGAGGTGGGGGGGGCAGGACAGAGAACAGAGGAGAGAAGAGGATAGGGGCAGGATAGGGGAGAGAAGATGGGAAGGGAAGGGCAGGGGAGAGAGGAGAGAAGAGGATAGGGGCAGGATAGGGGAGAGAAGATGGGAAGGGAAGGGCAGGGGAGAGAGGTGAGAAGAGGGTAGGGGCAGGACAGTGGAGAGAAGATGAGTGGGGCAGGATAGGGGAGAGAGAGAGACTGCAGAGAAGATGGGCAGGATAGGAGAGAGAGATATCAGAGAAGAGAGGGGCAGGACATGGCAGAGAGGAGAGGATCTGAAGAGAGAGATCAGAGAGATGAGGAGCGGGGCAGGACAGGGCAGAGAGGAGAGGGTCAGGAGAGAGAGAGCAGAGAGATGAGGATCGGGGCAGGACATGGCAGAGAGGAGAGGGTCAGAAGAGAGAGAGCAGAGCGATGAGGAGCGGGGCAGGACATGGCAGAGAGGAGAGGGTCAGAAGAGAGAGAGCAGAGAGATGAGGAGCGGGGCAGGACATGGCAGAGAGGAGAGGGTCAGAAGAGAGAGAGCAGAGAGATGAGGAGAGGGCAGGACATGGCAGAGAGGAGAGGGTCAGGAGAGCAGAGAGATGAGGAGCGGGGCAGGACAGGGCAGAGAGGAGAGGGTCAGGAGAGAGAGAGCAGAGAGATGAGGAGCGGGGCAGGACATGGCAGAGAGGAGAGGGTCAGAAGAGAGAGAGCAGAGAGATGAGGAGCGGGGCAGGACATGGCAGAGAGGAGAGGGTCAGAAGAGCGAGAGCAGAGAGATGAGGAGCGGGGCAGGACAGGGCAGAGAGGAGAGGATCAGAAGAGAGAGAGCAGAGAGATGAGGAGCGGGGCAGGACAGGGCAGAGAGGAGAGGGTCAGAAGAGAGAGAGCAGAGAGATGAGGAGCGGGGCAGGACATGGCAGAGAGGAGAGGGTCAGAAGAGAGAGAGCAGAGAGATGAGGAGCGGGACAGGACATGGCAGAGAGGAGAGGGTCAGGAGAGAGAGAGATGAGGAGCGGGGCAGGACAGGGTAGAGAGAGAGAGAGTGGAGAGGGGCAGAATAGGAGAAAGAGATATCAGGGAAGAGAGGGGCGGGGCAGGACAGGGGAAGAAAGCAGAGAAAAGAAAATGGAAGAGGGGCAGGACAGAGGAGAGGAGAGGAGAGGAGAGGAGAGGAGAGGAGAGGAGAGGAGAGGAGAGGAGAGGAGAGGAGAGGAGAGGAGAGAAGAGGAGAGGGGCAGGACAGGACAGGACAGGAGAGAGAGGGGGGAGAGGAGGGGAGAGGTGCAGTACAGGAGATAGAGGGGAGGAGAGAGGGCTATGAGAGGGGAGATGGGCAGTACAGGAGAGAGAGAGGAGAGGGGGTAGGGGAGAGGGGAGTATGTATTATATTGTCTCTTTCAATAAAGACTGAAACATCTGGTATCCAGCTTCTACCTCTGGTCTTGTCGACCATGGTGGCTGAAACAGGAGTAGACACCCGTACGACCTTTCTGCTTTTCCCAAATGTTTTTTTCCTCCAGATAATTGAGGTGAATAGTGATATGTGTGATTTACATTGAATTGGACACTTGTAAACCCTAAGGAGCTCACATCCAGTGGATTCACTCAACACACTCTCTGTGGTATCTTAAGTTTTGTTTATGTTTTATACAACTGTTGTCAGACATAGTGGAGTGTTTTAGCACCTCTGCACCTCTACAACCCCCTGTTCTGACATACTGCACGACCATTTAGCCAGACCTTATATCGGTGTTGACAAGTCAATGGACTCAATGGAACAGTATGGGAATGTTAACACACTCACTAAAGGATATGTTAACCCGCTAAGCTAACGCATGCCCTTCTCATGTCTGTGTCCACGCAACATCATTGTGGAATCTCATGCTTACTTTGCTACCTGACTGTGCATACTGTGTGTGGTTTTTCACTGTGTAACAGGTGTCCCCTCCCTGTGTGTGTGTCTCTGTGTCTGTCTCTGTCTGTCTGTCTGTCTGTCTGTCTGTCTGTCTGTCTGTCTGTCTGTCTGTCTGTCTGTCTGTCTGTCTGTCTGTCTGTCTGTCTGTCTGTCTGTCTGTCTGTCTGTCTGTCTGTCTGTGTGTGTGTGTGTGTGTGTTCCAGGACTACTGGTTGTCCCTGGTGTTCAAGCGTCTGGTCGGTCCCAGGGTGTTGGCAGTGCGGGTAGCAGGCTTGCAGAGGAAACCACGACCAGGGAGGGTTATACGAGACAAACTACGGATCTACGCACATTGTACCAGCTTCCACAAGTAAAAGCTACAGCCATATACAATACACTATACCAGCTTCAAAAAGTACCACTTTGTCAGGTGGCTAAAAAGCAATCACAGATTAGACTTCTATAGCTTTGTTGTCCCATCTTCCTTCCCTTGGTGTTACATTCTCAATACACCTGAGGCATAGTGTCTAGTCTCTCCCATTCTATAAACATTTCAACAACAAAAAATAAATATAATCTATATATATTTTTTTAATTGTTGGACATAATAAAATCACCAGGAAATCAGCTCCAAGTGGTTTTAATTTAAGAAATCTGTTCCCAAGTATTCCCACGCATAACAGAGAGATGTGATCGCATACAAATGTAAGCAAGGTTTAAAATGATTGTATTTTAGTCAAACATTATATATCTGTTTGGACTTCTTGTGGTCAATTTGCAGTCTACAGAATATTTGTAATTAAGTTCCGGCCCCCTGAACAGCCGAAAAAAATTGGCCCGTGGCTGAATCCATTAATAAGCCACTCTAGCCATACTAAATCACATCAATAACCCAGTCTTCCACAATTCTACCTAGTCTGCCTGTAACTACATCTCATAAATAACCGTCGTCCAGGCACCTCAGTCTTTCAGAGGCCAGGCCATAAAACTTAACAGGTATCACTTATCAGGCGTGTGAGGGACTGTTCTCTTCGTGAAAGCGGCGGTGACAGGTGTGCCAGTCCTTTATCCCGGTTGGAGGGGGTTTTGGGGGGAGGGTGAGGGGAAACGGAGGGGTAGGTACAATAGGGACGTCTGTGCCAGACTAGATAAAGAGCAGCACCGTCCCCCTGTTCCCCCTGTTCAAGGTTATCATTTAACCCAGCCGTATGGGATGTGTATCAGGTCAGCAGAGCTTTCAGCACCAGACTTAATGCCCTCTGTCCCACCTACACACACGGCTCAGTTACAACTGTTCACCCTACTCCACACACTACACTATCTATATGCAATAACTATAATGTTGTTTGGAAAGCATTCAGAACCCTTGACTTTTTCCACATTTTGTTGCGTAACAGCCTTATTTTAAAATGGATTTCAAAATGTCTCATCAATCTACACACACCTGTATTTGGGGAGTTTCTCCCATTCCTCTCTGTAGATCCTCTCAATCTCTGTCAGGTTGGATGAGGAGCGTTGCTGCATAGCTATTTTCAGGTCTCTCCAGAGATGTTCGATCGGGTTCAAGTCCTGGCTTTAGCTGGGCCACTCAAGGACATTCAGAGACTTGTCCCGAAGCCACTCCTGCATTGTCTTGGCTGTGTGCTTAGGGTCGTTGTCTTGTTGGAAGGTGAACCTTCGCCCCAGTCTGTGGTCCTGATCGCTCTGAAGCAGGTTTTCATTAAGGATCTCTCTGTACTTTGCTCCATTCTTTGCCTTGATCCTGACTAGTCTCCCTGCTGAAAAACATCCTCACAGCATGATGCTGCCACCACCATGCTTCACCACTGTAAGGATGGTGCCATGTTTCCTCCAGACTTGGCATTCAGGCCAAAGAGTGTAATCTTGGTTTCATAAGACCAGAGAATCTTGTTTCTCATGGTCTGAGAGTCTTTAGGAGCATTTTGGCAAACTCCAAGCGGGCTGTCATGTGTCTTTTACTGAGGAGTGCCTTTCTGTCTGGCCACTCTACCATAAAGGCCTGGTTGGTGGATTGCCATAGAGATGGTTGCCCTTCTGGAACATTCTCCCATCTCCACATAGAAACTCTAGAGCTCTGTCAGAGTGACCTTCGGGTTCTTGGTCACCTCCCTGACCAAGGCCTGTCTCCACCGATTGCTCAGTTTGTCCGGGCGGACAGCTCTAGGAAGAGTTTTGGTTGTTCCAAACTTCTTCAATTTAAGAATAACGGAGGCCACTGTGTTTTTGAGGACCTTCAATGCTGCAGAAATCTTTTGGTAACCTTCCCCCAGATCTGTGCCTCGACACAATCCTGTCTCGGAGCTCTACGGACAATTCCTTCAACCTCATGGCTTGGTTTTTGCTCTGACATGCACTGTCAACTGTGGGATTTTATATAGACATGTGTGTGCCTTTCCAAATCATGTCCAATCAATTGAATTTACCACAGGCAGACTCGAATGAAGTTGTAGAAATATCTCAAGGATGATCAATGGAAAAAGGATGCACCTGAGCTCAATGTTGAGTCTCATAGCAAAGGGGCTGAATACTTAAATAAGGTACATCAACACCATCATCCCAGAAACCCTAGACCCACTCCAATTTGCATACCATCCCAACAGATCCACAGATGACGCAATCTCTATTGCACTCCACACTGCCCTTTCCCACCTGGACAAAAGGAACACCTATGTGAGAATGTTATTCATTGCCTACAGCTCAGCGTTCAACACCATAGTGCCCTCAAAGCTCATCACTAAGCTAAGGACCCTGGTACTAAACACCTCCCTCTGCAATTGGATCCTGGACTTCCTGATGGGCTGCCCCCAGGCGATAAGGGTAGGTAACAACACATCTGCCACGCTGATTCTCAACACAGGGGACCCTCAGGGGTGCATGCTCAGTCCCCTCCTGTACTCGCTGTTCACTCATGACTATATGGCCGAACATGCTCCCATTGTCATCGACGGGGCTGCAGTGGAGCAGGTTGTGAGCTTCAAGTTCCTTGGTGTCCACATCACCAACGAACTATCATGGTCCAAGCACACAAACACATCCGTGAAGAGGGTCCTCAGATCCTCAAAAGGTTCTACAGCTGCACCATCGAGAACATCCTGACTGGTTGCATCACTGGCTGGTATGGCAACTGCTCGGCCTCTGACCCCAAGGCACTACAGAGGGTAATGGGTACGGCCCAGTACATCACTGGGGCTAAGCTGCCTGTCATCCAGGGACTGTATACCAGGCAGTGTCAGAGGAAAGCCCTAAAAATTGTCAAAGACTCCAGCCACCCTAGTCAAAGACTGTTCTCTCTGCTACGCACGGCAAGCAGTACCGGAGTGCCAAGTCTAGGTCCAAGAGGCTTCTACACAGCTTCTACCCCCAAGCCATAAGACTCATGAACACCTAATCAAATGGCTACCCAGACAATTTGCATTGCTACTCTCTGTTGTTATCATCTATGCATAGTCACTTTAATAACTCTACCTACATGTACATATTACCTCAACTAACCGGTGCCCCCACACATTGACCCCCTGTATATAGTCCCGCTATTGTTATTTTACTGCTGCTCTTTAATTACTTGTTACTTTTATTTCTAATTCTTATCCGTATTTTTTTTAACTGCATTGTTGGTTAGGGGCTCATAAGTAAGCATTTCACTGTAAGGCACATGTGACTAATAAAATGTTTTTTATTTGTAATAAATTTGCAAACATTTCTAAAAAACTTTTTTCTAAGGTTGTAACATAACATTCTGAAGGCACATGTATATATTAAATATACAATTAACACATATAAGGGAGTATCAGTCTTCCGTCTTTGCTGGTGGACATTTTCTTTGATCTCTGTCCCCTGCTCCAAGCAATTGGATTTGTTTATAGTCGTCTATTCTATCATAGTTACAGGTTTGGCGCAAAGAGTACTCTCTAGAGACTGTATCTACTGACACCGATATAGATATACCTCACATCTGATCTGCAACCTATGGTGTAGCCTGTTGACAGATCTGCAGACATGAAATGGTTGTCATCAAGTGCTTTCCATCTGGCACCTGGAAGGATAGGACGGTGACTATCGCCTCTTATGATGGGAGTCTGTAGCCCCTGGCAAGGGACTTATATCTGGATCTCAACATCTATCCTCTTTACTATGTTGGCGGTTTCATTACTATTTTGCTATCAAGGGTATTGTATTATTCTATCCGGGTAGCCAGTTAGCGATTTCCAGCCTTCCAGACATTTAGCGGTTAGCATGGTCTGTTTTACTCTGAACCGATGCTCCAACATCAAACAACGGGAAGGATTGTTTACGTTACTGCTTCTAATGCCTCAGAACCTCATCATTTTGGAAATGCTGGACTGTCTTTATCCCTCTCTCCAGCTCTCTGTCTAATCTACGGGTATCTATCCCTCCAACTCTCTCTGTCTGATCCAACCCAGCCCTGAGAAATGTTTGGCATAAGGCATAAGGCTCCAATAGTTAAGCAGAAGAAACTGTCCAGGCCTGACCGATTACACTGTCTGACACGAAGACAGACAGACAGACACTGGTTTCTGTATACAGACGTGACCAACCTTGGTTCTGTTCTCTGTCAACAGAGTGTTCGTTTGAATTTATTCAAGTCACTTGAATAGGATCTCTGTGTGTCTGCTTAGTGTTTCTTTGATGTACGATGAGATGTAGAGACAAAGAGTGAACAATAACCAGAAGCCGTGAGAGAGACAGATGGAGAGAGAGATGGAGAGTGAGACAGATGGAGAGAGAGATGGAGAGTGATACAGATGGCGAGAGAGATGAGAGATGGAGAGTGAGACCGATGGAGAGAGAGATGGAGAGTGAGACAGATGGAGAGAGAGATGGAGAGTGATACAGATGGTGAGAGAGATGAGAGATGGAGAGTGAGACCGATGGAGAGAGAGATGGAGAGTGAGACCGGTGGAGAGAGAGCTGGAGATAGAGATATATATATGGAGAGAGAGATGGAGAGTGAGACCGATGGAGAGAGAGATGGAGCGAGAGATGGAGAGTGATACAGATGGCGAGAGAGATGAGAGATGGAGAGTGAGACCGATGGAGAGAGAGATGGAGAGTGAGACCGGTGGATAGAGAGCTGGAGATAGAGATATATATATGGAGAGAGAGATGGAGAGTGAGACCGATGGAGAGAGAGATGGAGAGAGAGATGGGGAGAGAGAGATGGAGAGTGAGACAGATGGAGAGAGATATGGAGAGTGATACAGATGGCGAGAGAGATGAGAGATGGAGAGTGAGACCAATGGAGAGAGAGATGGAAAGAGAGAGATGGAGACAGAGATATATATATGGAGAGAGAGATGTAGAGTGTGACAGATGGAGAGAGAGATGGAGCGTGAGACAGATGGAGAGAGAGAGGGAGAGAGAGAGATGGAGAGTGAGATGGAGAGAGAGAGGGAGAGAGCGAGATGGAGAGTGAGACAGATGGAGAGAGAGATGGAGAGTGAGACAGATGGAGAGAGAGAGATGGAGAGTGAGACAGATGGAGAGAGAGATGGAGAGTGAGACAGATGGAGAGAGAGATGGAGGGTGGGACAGATGGTGAGAGAGATAGAGAGAGAGAGAGGGAGAGAGA
Organism: Oncorhynchus mykiss; assembly: GCF_013265735.2. Taxonomy (NCBI): domain Eukaryota; kingdom Metazoa; phylum Chordata; class Actinopteri; order Salmoniformes; family Salmonidae; genus Oncorhynchus; species Oncorhynchus mykiss. The sequence goes on from NC_048587.1 coordinate 36,981,988, forward strand.
GATGGAGAGTGAGACAGATGGAGAGAGAGATGGAGAGTGAGACAGATGGAGAGAGAGATGGAGAGTGAGACAGATGGAGAGAGAGATGGAGAGTGAGACCAGTGGAGAGAGAGATGGAGAGAGAGAGATGGAGAGTGAGACTGGTGGAGAGAGAGATGAGAGAGAGAGATGGAGACAGAGATATATATATATATACAGTATATATGGAGAGAGAGATGGAGAGTGTGACTGATGGAGAGAGAGATGGAGAGTGTGACAGATGGAAAGAGAGATGGAGAGGGAGACAGACGGAGAGAGATGGAGAGAGAGTTGGAGAGTGATACAGATGGTGAGAGAGATGGAGAGTGATACAGATGGAGAGAGAGATGGAGAGTGATACAGATGGCGAGAGAGATGGAGAAAGAGATGAGAGATGGAGAGTGAGACCAGTGGAGAGAGAGATGGAGAGAGAGAGATGGAGAGTGAGACCGGTGGAGAGAGAGATGGAGAGAGAGAGATGGAGAGAGAGAGAGGGAGGGAGAGAGATGGAGACAGATATATATATATATATATATATATATATATATATATATATATATATGGAGAGAGAGATAGAGTGTGACAGATGGAGAGAGAGGGAGAGAGAGAGATGGAGAGTGTGACAGATGGAGAGAGAGATGGAGAGGGAGACTGATGGAGAGAGAGCTGGAGAGAGAGATGGAGAGTGAGACCGATGGAGAGTGAGACAGATGGAGAGAGAGAGATGGAGCGTGAGACAGATGGAGAAAGAGACAGATGGAGAGAGAGAGATGGAGAGTGAGACAGACGGAGAGAGATGGAGAGAGAGAGAGAAGGAGAGAGAGACAGAAGGAGAGAGATGGAGAGAGAGAGAAGGAGAGAGAGACAGAAGGAGAGAGATAGAGAGATTGATGATCAGAGAGGGATCGCTAGTCAACCTGTCTGACAAAGCCCTACACTGATCCTGAACAATGTGGTCCTCGGAAACATATATCAATGCACACAGACACCCAGAAACATATGGTATCATCACACACAGACACCCAGAAACATATGGTTTCACCACACACAGACACCCAGAAACATATGGTATCACCACACACAGACACCCAGAAACATATGGTATCACCACACACAGACACCCAGAAACATATGGTATCACCACACACAGACACCCAGAAACATATGGTATCACCACACACAGACACCCAGAAACATATGGTATCACCATACACAGACACCCAGAAACATATGGTATCACCCCACAGACACCCATAAACATATGGTATCACCACACACAGACACCCAGAAACATATGGTATCACCACACACAGACACCCAGAAACATATGGTATCACCCCACAGACACCCATAAACATATGGTATCACCACACACAGACACCCAGAAACATATGGTATCACCACACACAGACACCCAGAAACATATGGTATCACCCCACAGACACCCATAAACATATGGTATCACCACACACAGACACCCAGAAACATATGGTATCACCCCACAGACACCCAGAAACATATGGTATCACCACACACAGACACCCAGAAACATATGGTATCACCCCACAGACACCCATAAACATATGGTATCACCACACACAGACACCCAGAAACATATGGTATCACCCCACAGACACCCAGAAACATATGGTATCACCACACACAGACACCCAGAAACATATGGTATCACCACACACAGACACCCAGAAACATATGGTATCACCACACACAGACACACAGAAACGTATGGTACCACCACACACAGACACCCAGAAACGTATGGTACCACCACACACAGACACCCAGAAACATATGGTATCACCCCACAGACACCCATAAACATATGGTATCACCACACACAGACACCCAGAAACATATGGTATCACCCCACAGACACCCAGAAACATATGGTATCACCACACACAGACACCCAGAAACATATGGTATCACCCCACAGACACCCATAAACATATGGTATCACCACACACAGACACCCAGAAACATATGGTATCACCACACACAGACACCCAGAAACATATGGTACCACCACACACAGACACCCAGAAACATATGGTATCACCACACACAGACACCCAGAAACATATGGTATCACCACACACAGACACCCAGAAACATATGGTACCACTCCAGTTGTGTTGATCCTCCCTTCACATTAGACGGTTATTAAATGTTATCATGTTTGCCTTATCTTTCTCTTGTAGATATTTACCTTTGGCTAAAATCTCCTGTCCCCAGCACTCTGTTCCAGAGACTGGGACTCATGCTGTATTGTCTGTCCCACACTTTCACACTCTCCAATTGACCCTGAATGTGATGTGAGTAGGGACTTCAGGTCTTAGGTTCTGATCATATCAAAACATCTCAGATCCCTTCAACCTGGGCATATTTGACAGTATTATGAAGTGTACTGTATCTAGAAACAAGGACAGGAGGGCAATTACATCAAATACGGTTTAAAAGGACAATCTGCAGTTGCTACATCCATTTCTGGACTTATAAATGAGTGATATGTACCTATTGATTGTTGAAGAATACAGTATAACTTGTAAATTAATGATATGTACCTATTGTTTGTTGAAGAATACAGTATAACTTATAAATACATCATAAGCTTAGTTCAACTGTCGTACCCCATCACAACCCAAAACATAACCTTGTTTTACTCCCATGTTTGTAAACAAAGTAAATGTAAACAAACACTATATAGCCTCAAAACATTGTTAAAACTCTCATTTTGATAGCAGGGATGATCATTCCTTGCCTCCACAGCTCTGTCTCTGAAAGGGATTGCACTTCTTCAGCACCATCCCTCAGCTTTTTACCGGAACAGGTGCAAGGAGAACGCTTTGTTATTGTTTCAACTTCTGATTGCCGCTTTAATATAAATGTAGATACAAAAAAATGGATTTAGGATTCTAATGAAGAGAAGAACTAGATTCCATGGAGTTAATGGAACACGTTCAGATTGACCCGTCTTCTTCAACTCTTTTGCTCCTGTTATTAAATTGGCGGGTGGCAGCATTGTTCCATCCCTGACATACCAGGTAACCATTTCAAAGGCTTTCCTCTGTCTTTAAAAGGACTCTTCTCCTAGTTAGTTATTGAAGGTTCTGTTGTGCTCGGCAGAGGATGACACTTTAAAGGCCCTTACAGATCTCGCTAGAGATAGTGAGAAAAAGGTAGTGAGAGCAACAAAAGGTCTAGTCAAGGAACTTCCTCTCTGTCTGTCTCTCTGTCTCTGCAGTGTGTGTGTGTGTGTGTGTGTGTGTGTGTGTGTGTGTGTGTGTGTGTGTGTGTGTGTGTGTGTGTGTGTGTGTGTGTGTGTGTGTGTGTGTGTGTGAGAAAAAGAAGACCATGAAAACCAATATTTGTGTTTATCTTTACTCGCTTTTAAATTTAGAATACTTCTCTTCTCTTCTATTCCTTCCAGTCGTAACTACGTGAGAGGATCCATAACGATCTATATCATCAACCTGCATCGGTCCAGGAAGAAAATCAAGCTGGCGGGAACCTTACGTAACATGACTGTCCATCAGTACCTGGTACAGCCCTATGGGACAGACGGACTTCACGCCAGGTCTGTAGCAGTCCTCTGGGCACAGACGTCAATTCAATGTCTATTCCACATTCGTTCAACATATTTTCATTGAACTGACATGGAAACAACGTTGATTTAACCAGTGTGTGCCCAGTGGGAGGGGTCTGACATTCACACACACACACACACACACACACACACACACACACACACACACACACACACACACACACACACACACACACACACACACACACACACACACACACACACACACACACACTCACCTTTCTACTGCTCTCTCTCTCCCTTTCTATCTTTCTCTCTCTCCCTCCATTTCTATATATTTCTCCCTGTCTCTATATATATCCTGCTGATCACAGACAGATGGCTATACAGACAGAGGGCTACACATAGAGAGGGCTACACATAGAGAGGGCTACACAGACAGAGGGCTACACAGACAGAGGGCTACACATAGAGAGGGCTACACAAACAGAGGGCTACACAGACAGAGGGCTACACAGACAGAGGGCTACGGGCTACATAGACGGAGGGCTATGCAGAGAGAGCAGAGCTTCATGGAACGCTTGTTTTCTGATCAAACATCCACACTGCTCTATTAATAGAGTATCCTATTTCTTATACTGACCTGACAAGACACACACACACACACACACACACACACACACTGACCTGACAAGACACACGCACACATGCACACACACACACACACACACACACACACACTAAACTGACAAGTCCAACTTACAGGAGAGAGACAGAGAGACCTAGGTTACCATAACAAAGCTGTCCGTCTAGCTAACTTCAGTCATCTCTATGGGAAACAGGGTGGGGGATTCTCCTTCAATCGGGAGGATTTGGGATCTCTATCAGTGAACCATGTGGCTCTACTAAATAAAGCACAACTTTAAAGGCTCAAGCCTCCATAAACCCTTTATAAGGCCTAGACTTTATTTGCCTTATCTATTATTATTATTATTATTATCATTAAATAGCCTATCTAAAAGAGTCTTGTTAAACTACTTAGAATTGCAGGAAATTAGTGTCAAATCAACGTAATTATAAAAATACTTTTTGAGGTTGGGAAAAAAGGTTGGGAACCCCTGCTAGGTCAAGAAGATCATCAAGGAACTCAACCACCCGAGCCACGGCCTGTTCACCCCACTATCATCTAACAGCCTTTCTTAAAGTATGGGTCGCGACCCAAGGTGGGTTGCAGACCTGTTAATGGTGAGTCGCGAGGCGTCAGAGTACATTTATAATTACTTAATTAATTACTGGAATTGATTTTGGCCAAGTGCAACTGCACTCTCTGTTCAGTGCGCTCTCTGCTCAGCAGCGGTGTATCTGCTCAGCAGCGGTGTCTCTGCTCATCAGCGGTGTCTCTGCTCAGCAGCGGTGTCTCTGCTCAGCAGCGGTGTCTCTGTTCAGCAGCGGTGTCTCTGCTCAGCAGCGGTGTCTCTGCATAGCAGCGGTGTCTCTGCTCAGCAGCGGTGTCTCTGCTCAGCAGCGGTGTCTCTGCTCAGCTGCGGTGTCTCTGCTCAGCAGCGGTGTCTCTGCTCAGCTGCGGTGTCTCTGCTCATCAGCGGTGTCTCTGCTCAGCAGCGGTGTCTCTGCATAGCAGCGGTGTCTCTGTTCAGCAGCGGTGTCTCTGCTCAGCAGCGGTGTCTCTGCATAGCAGCGGTGTCTCTGCTCAGCAGCGGTGTCTCTGCTCAGCAGCGGTGTCTCTGCTCAGCTGCGGTGTCTCTGCTCAGCAGCGGTGTCTCTGCTCAGCTGCGGTGTCTCTGCTCATCAGCGGTGTCTCTGCATAGCAGCGGTGTCTCTGCATAGCAGCGGTGTCTCTGCTCATCAGCGGTGTCTCTGCTCAGCAGCGGTGTCTCTGCATAGCAGCGGTGTCTCTGCTCAGCAGCGGTGTCTCTGCTCAGCAGCGGTGTCTCTGCATAGCAGCGGTGTCTCTGCATAGCAGCGGTGTCTCTGCTCAGCAGCGGTGTCTCTGCTCAGCAGCGGTGTCTCTGCTCAGCAGCGGTGTCTCTGCTCATCAGCGGTGTCTCTGCATAGCAGCGGTGTCTCTGCATAGCAGCGGTGTCTCTGCATAGCAGCGGTGTCTCTGCATAGCAGCGGTGTCTCTGCATAGCAGCGGTGTCTCTGCATAGCAGCGGTGTCTCTGCATAGCAGCGGTGTCTCTGCTCATCGGCGGTGTCTCTGCTCAGCAGCGGTGTCTCTGCTCAGCAGCGGTGTCTCTGCTCAGCAGCGGTGTCTCTGCTCAGCAGCGGTGTCTCTGCTCATCAGCGGTGTCTCTGCATAGCAGCGGTGTCTCTGCATAGCAGCGGTGTCTCTGCATAGCAGCGGTGTCTCTGCATAGCAGCGGTGTCTCTGCTCAGAAGCGGTGTCTCTGCTCATCAGCGGTGTCTCTGCATAGCAGCGGTGTCTCTGCATAGCAGCGGTGTCTCTGCATAGCAGTGGTGTCTCTGCATAGCAGCGGTGTCTCTGCATAGCAGCGGTGTCTCTGCATAGCAGCGGTGTCTCTGCATAGCAGCGGTGTCTCTGCTCAGCAGCGGTGTCTCTGCTCATCAGCGGTGTCTCTGCATAGCAGCGGTGTCTCTGCATAGCAGCGGTGTCTCTGCATAGCAGCGGTGTCTCTGCATAGCAGCGGTGTCTCTGCTCATCGGCGGTGTCTCTGCTCAGCAGCGGTGTCTCTGCTCAGCAGCGGTGTCTCTGCTCAGCAGCGGTGTCTCTGCTCATCAGCGGTGTCTCTGCATAGCAGTGGTGTCTCTGCATAGCAGCGGTGTCTCTGCATAGCAGCGGTGTCTCTGCTCAGCAGCGGTGTCTCTGCTCATCAGCGGTGTCTCTGCATAGCAGCGGTGTCTCTGCATAGCAGCGGTGTCTCTGCATAGCAGCGGTGTCTCTGTATAGCAGCGGTGTCTCTGCTCATCGGCGGTGTCTCTGCTCAGCAGCGGTGTCTCTGCTCAGCAGCGGTGTCTCTGCTCAGCAGCGGTGTCTCTGCTCATCAGCGGTGTCTCTGCTCAGCAGCGGTGTCTCTGCTCAGCAGCGGTGTCTCTGTTCAGCAGCGGTGTCTCTGCTCAGCAGCGGTGTCTCTGTTCAGCAGCGGTGTCTCTGTTCAGCAGCGGTGTCTCTGCTCAGCAGCGGTGTCTCTGCTCAGCAGCGGTGTCTCTGCTCATCAGCGGTGTCTCTGCTCAGCAGCGGTGTCTCTGCTCATCAGCGGTGTCTCTGCTCAGCAGCGGTGTCTCTGCATAGCAGCGGTGTCTCTGCTCAGCACCGGTGTCTCTGCTCAGCAGCGGTGTCTCTGCTCAGCAGCGGTGTCTCTGCTCATCAGCGGTGTCTCTGCATAGCAGCGGTGTCTCTGCTCAATAGCGGTGTCTCTGCATAGCAGCGGTGTCTCTGCTCAGCAGCGGTGTCTCTGCTCAGCAGCGGTGTCTCTGCATAGCAGCGGTGTCTCTGCATAGCAGCGGTGTCTCTGCTCAGCAGCGGTGTCTCTGCTCAGCAGCGGTGTCTCTGCTCAGCAGCGGTGTCTCTGCTCATCAGCGGTGTCTCTGCTCATCAGCGGTGTCTCTGCATAGCAGCGGTGTCTCTGCATAGCAGCGGTGTCTCTGCTCAGCAGCGGTGTCTCTGCTCAGCAGCGGTATCTCTGCTCAGCAGCGGTGTCTCTGCTCAGCACCGGTGTCTCTGATCAGCAGCGGTGTCTCTGCTCAGCAGCGGTGTCTCTGCTCAGCAGCGGTGTCTCTGCTCATCAGCGGTGTCTCTGCTCAGCAGCGGTGTCTCTGCTCATCAGCGGTGTCTCTGCTCATCAGCGGTGTCTCTGCTCATCAGCGGTGTCTCTGCTCATCAGCGGTGTCTCTGCTCAGCAGCGGTGTCTCTGCTCAGCACCGGTGTCTCTGCTCAGCAGCGGTGTCTCTGCTCAGCAGCGGTGTCTCTGCTCAGCAGCGGTGTCTCTGCATAGCAGCGGTGTCTCTGCTCATCAGCGGTGTCTCTGCTCATCAGTGGTGTCTCTGCTCAGCAGCGGTGTCTCTGCTCATCAGCGGTGTCTCTGCATAGCAGTGTTGTCTCTGCTCATCAGCGGTGTCTCTGCTCATCAGCGGTGTCTCTGCTCAGCAGCGGTGTCTCTGCATAGCAGTGTTGTCTCTGCTCATCAGCGGTGTCTCTGCTCATCAGCGGTGTCTCTGCTCATCAGCGGTGTCTCTGCTCATCAGCGGTGTCTCTGCATAGCAGCGGTGTCTCTGCATAGCAGCGGTGTCTCTGCTCAGCAGCGGTGTCTCTGCATAGCAGCAGTGTCTCTGCTCAGCAGCGGTGTCTCTGCTCATCAGCGGTGTCTCTGCTCTTCAGCGGTGTCTCTGCTCAGCAGCGGTGTCTCTGCTCGGCAGCGGTGTCTCTGCTCAGCAGCGGTGTCTCTGCTCATCAGCGGTGTCTCTGCTCTTCAGCGGTGTCTCTGCTCTTCAGCGGTGTCTCTGCTCTTCAGCGGTGTCTCTGCTCTTCAGCGGTGTCTCTGCTCATCAGCGGTGTCTCTGCTCATCAGCGGTGTCTCTGCTCAGCAGCGGTGTCTCTGCTCGGCAGCGGTGTCTCTGCTCAGCAGCGGTGTCTCTGCTCATCTGCGGTGTCTCTGCTCTTCAGCGGTGTCTCTGCTCTTCAGCGGTGTCTCTGCTCTTCAGCGGTGTCTCTGCTCATCAGCGGTGTCTCTGCTCAGCAGCGGTGTCTCTGCTCATCAGCGGTGTCTCTGCTCTTCAGCGGTGTCTCTGCTCAGCAGCGGTGTCTCTGCTCTTCAGCGGTGTCTCTGCTCAGCAGCGGTGTCTCTGCTCGGCAGCGGTGTCTCTGCTCAATTTGGCAGCTGCATGAGAGGGAGGTGCCCGTGTACTTTGCTGTTCAACAGATCTTTTTTCTGCAGTTTTCTGCGACCCACACGCTGCAGTGCTGTTGTTCAGCAGCAGATGATGCGCTGTCAGTCACTGGCTTGTAATTCCCACTCCCCATCACTCACCGCTGTCATCGAATGGATAAGCTAGTCACAAGTTCTGACTGAGTTCACTTGTCATTAAAGGCAAACACAGCGATGAGTTTCTCTCTCTTGGTTTCATACAAACTTTGAGAAATAACGAGTAGCGCCCACAATTTGTTTTGTGCAGGGAAGTGCTTAGTAATGAGTCTCTCAAAACGAACAAATGAAAACGACAGGTCCTGACCCAACATCCACAGCATGATGGTAAACCCAGTGGGTTCTTTCAGAACCGGGCAGAATACTTCAGGAAGCAGTGCTTTGACAGTGGAAAAGTAAGTCAGCTACAAGGGCATTATTGTAATTGTATAATAGGGGAGTACTACTCATAGTAGTCGATGTGAGTTTCTCGTTCAAACAATCCCCTGGCCTTGTACACAGCTAATAGCTAACATTAGCCAAAACAAGCTATCTAGCTAATAGTGCAACCCTAGTAACAGTACAGATGAAGATGGGGGGAAAAAAATAATCTGAACTGGAATACACTGACGCATGATGCTTTTTTATGCTGAGAAACTGACTGAGAAAGCAGTAGATGTTCTTGTCCAGTTTGGCACCACATACCTGTGCGAGTCAGGGTTCTCAACTGTCAAAAACTGAGCCCAGAATAGACCTGCTTGTTGAAAACTTCAACCAGTCACACACCTCTCATTAGGACTGTGTGTGGGTTTTTTTATGGTCTACATCTGTTTGTGATCTGTTTGTGATCAATCAGTTTATTTATTCAGTGATTTATTGTATTTATTGCTTGGGTCCCAGGAAAACACAGAATTTCTCATTTGGGTCCAAGGCTGAAAAGGTTTAAGAACCCCTGATCTAGAAGGCAGAGACAGTACAGGTGCATCAAAGCTGGAACCGAGAGACTGAAAAACAGGTTCTATCTCAAGGCCATCAGACTGTTAATCAGTCACCACTAGCCGGCCTCCGCCCAGTACCCTGCCCTGAACTTTAGTCAATGTTGCTAGCCAGCTATCACCCGGTACTCTACACTGACTGCTGCCCTATGTACAAAGTCATTGAACACTGGTCACTTTAATAATGTTTACATACTGTTTTACCCACTTTATATGTACAGTGGGTTCAGACCCATTGACTTTTTCCACATTTTGTTGCGTTACAGCCTTATTCTAAAATTTATTAAATCCTTTTTTTCCTCATCTATCTACACACAATAACCCATAATGGGGAAAAAACATGTTTTTAAAAATCACATTTCCTTAAGTATTCAGACCCTTTACTCAGCACTTTGTTGAAGCAGCTATGGCAGTGATTACAGCATTGATTCTTCTTGGGTATGAGGCTACAAGTTTGGCACACCTGTATTTGGGGAGTTACTCCCATTTTTCTCTGCAGATCTTCTTAAACGCTGTCAGGTTGGATGGGGAGTGTTGCTGCACAGATATTTTCAGGTCTCTCCAGAGATGTTTGATCGGGTTCAAGTCCAGGTTCTGGCTGGGCCACTCAAGGCCATTCAGAGACTTGTCCCAAAGCCACTCCTGCATTGTCTTGGATCTGTGCTTAGAGTCATTGTCCTATTGGAAGGTGAACCTTTGCCCCAGTCTGAGGTCCTGGGGGCTCTGGAGCAGGTTTTCATCAAGGATCTCTCTGTACTTTCCTCCGTTCATCTTTGCCGCGATCCTGAGTCTCCCAGTCCCTGCTGCTGAAAAACATCTCCACAGCATGATGCTGCCACCACCATGCTTCACCGTAGGGATGGTGCCAGGTTTCCTCCAGATATGAGGCTTGGTATTTACTCCAAGAAGTTCAAGCTTGGTTTCATCAGACTAGAGAATCTTGTTTCTCATGGTCTGAGAGTCGTTAGGTGCATTTTGGCAAACTCCAAGCTAGCTGTCATGTGCCTTTTAATGAGGAGTGACTTCCGTCTGACCACTCTACCATATAGACTTGATTGGTGGAGTGCTGCAGAGATGGTTGTCCTTCTGGAAGATTCTCCCATCTCCACAGACGAACTCTGGAGCTCTGTAAGAGTGACCATCGTGTTGTTGGTCACCTTCCTGACCTTCTCCCCCGATTGCTCAGTTTGTCCAGGCGGCCAGCTCTAGGAAGAGTCTTGGTGGTTCCAAATTTCTTCCATTTAAGAATGATGGAGTCCACTGTGTTCTTGGGGACCTTCAATGTTGCAGAAATCTTTTGGTACCCTTACCCAGGTCTGTGGCACGACACAATCCTGTCTCGGAGCTCTACGGACAATTCCTTCGACCTCATGGCTTAGTGTTTGCTCTGACATGCACTGTCAACTGTGGAACTTTATGTAGACAGGTGTGTGCCTTTCCAAATGATGTCCAATCAATTATATTTACCAAAGGTGGACTCCAAACAATTTGTAGACACATGTCAAGGATGATCAATGGAAACAGGATGCACCTGAGCTCAATTTCGAGTCTCATAGAAAAAGGGCTTGGTAAGGTATTTCAGTTTTTTAAATTATTTTATACATTTGCAAAAATGTTTTGGCTTTGTCATAACGGATTAATGTGTGTAAAAAAAAGAAAATGTCAATCAATTGTAGAATAAGGCTGTAATGTAACAAAATGTGGACGCGACCAATAACATTTGATTGGATTTTGATTTGATACAGTCTAGTGGATGATAAAAAGACAAGCGTTCAAACCTCCGTGGTTGAGAATTGGCCATAAAATCCGATTAGCATAATAGCTTTGTCATGGTTTATTGAAATTGATAAGGCCTTGATAAGAAACATCTGCTGGTACCAGAGGCCTTCCCAGAGGGGATGTTCTGGTCTGATCTTGTCTGCTCCCCCAGAGCTCTCTGGGCAGATTAGCTGTTCTATTCGTTCCAGTGGCCCTACACTCCATTCACCCCTTTTTCCTCTCTTCTTTTGCGCTGTTACTGGCAGAAGCCCCCTCCCCCTGTTCCATATCAGTGGCACTGCTACACTCCTTCTGTCCACATTCACCCGTTTTCTCTTGCTTCCTTTCTCTCTCCATTCCTGGCATCGATTACTCTTGATTATCTCTACACATTCATCCTTCTTTTCCTCTCTCCTCTCCATGTCCATCCCTGTAATGCCTCCAGTCCCTATCAGTAGCTCTGTTGCACTTGCTCTCCACATTCACCTCTTATTTTCCCCTCTCCGTCCCTTCAGCTGTCTGTCTGGCAGTAATCCATCCTTCTCTCGGCCTCTCCAGTCTAAGCTCAGACTGTTATTCAGATACAAGGCTGATCCTCCAATAATAGCCTAATGAGTGAGTGTGTGTGTGTGTGCGTGCGTGGGTGTGCTGTAATAACAGATGTTTTATGATGAGGATGTGTGAGTGGTGTTGCAGGGGATTATAGTGGTGCCTAATAGAACCGTAAGCAGTGGCTCTGTTCTAGACTCTAACTGCTGTTCTAGCTGCTCCCACTGACCACAGACAGGGCAATGGAGACTTTTATTCATGTTTGAGCAGCTCCAGATGTCTATAAACATGACTAGAACTCAACAGCCGGGCCCTATAGACTGTAAATATGCCGCTCTGACCAAACAAATTAGATATGTGCTTTTCTATCTCTAGATTTTCCAATACAAAGTGAAATGAACAAAGTGAAATGAACAAGTGAAATGTTACAGAAGTTCAAGGATTATTTGAAATTGAGGCTAACCAGTTGTGCGAAAGAATGTAATCCATCGAATGCCCCAAAACGACCTTTCATTTTCCTTTTCATATTGGTCTCATTAAATCTCGTAAATCAGCCAATGTGGCGCTCTCTGGTTCCCATGGAAATATCTAGTTCTCCTTTCCTATTTGGAGCCTATGGTCTCAATTAGGTCCTCTCAGTCCTAGATCACAGTGTAATTCCACCCTCCTTTCTTATTTTGTATTGCTTTATTTAGACAGTGTGAAACAATTGTGGTGACAGGGCAGGAGGAGAGAGAGTAGTGACGAGGCCACAGTGCTGTGATGTGTGCCTGTAGTGATACCACACACAGTCAACGCTGCTGTTCTTTTATATGCTATCGATTTAACCGTGCAACCATGACACGAACCATTTCATATTTGTAAATACAGTCATACTTGACATAGCACATTCATAATCTATACGGTAAATCCTATTGTGTACATGTCAGTTTATTACTTTGCATACTACCTTCTAATTACTTGATATTTTTATTTGACTTTTTTTATATTGATATATATTGATTATTGTACTGCAATGTTGAGGGAGCTAGCATGCAAGCATTTCACTGCACCTTTTATGCATGCTGTTAGCTGTGTACGTGACTAATCAGATTTGTTCTCACGTTTTCCATGGAATATGGAAGGATTGTTGTCAAATAACATTGCAGTGAATTCAAGGGGCAGTCCGAACTGGACTGTAATCCGGGTCTCTACAATTGTTACTGTAGTCTAACAGTGTTGGAGTGAATGTTAGGTAAAACTTGTTGACTTAAAGAAAAAGGTCTATTCAGGGTCTTGAGTATACAGTAGGTTGATGTGAGTATACAGTAGGTTGATGTGAGTGTACAGTAGGTTGATGTGAGTGTACAGTAGGTTGATGTGAGTGTACAGTAGGTTGATGTGAGTGTACAGTAGGTTGATGTGAGTATACAGTAGGTTGATGTGAGTGTACAGTAGGTTGATGTGAGTGTACAGTAGGTTAGTGAGTATACAGTAGGTTGATGTGAGTGTACAGTAGGTTGATGTGAGTATACAGTAGGTTGATGTGAGTGTACAGTAGGTTGATGTGAGTGTACAGTAGGTTGATGTGAGTGTACAGTAGGTTGATGTGAGTGTACAGTAGGTTGATGTGAGTGTACAGTAGGTTGATGTGAGTATACAGTAGGTTGATGTGAGTGTACAGTAGGTTGATGTGAGTGTACAGTAGGTTGATGTGAGTGTACAGTAGGTTGATGTGAGTGTACAGTAGGTTGATGTGAGTGTACAGTAGGTTGATGTGAGTGTACAGTAGGTTGATGTGAGTATACAGTAGGTTGATGTGAGTGTACAGTAGGTTGATGTGAGTGTACAGTAGGTTGATGTGAGTGTACAGTAGGTTGATGTGAGTATACAGTAGGTTGATGTGAGTGTACAGTAGGTTGATGTGAGTGTACAGTAGGTTGATGTGAGTGTACAGTAGGTTGATGTGAGTGTACAGTAGGTTGATGTGAGTGTACAGTAGGTTGATGTGAGCGTACAGTAGGTTGATGTGAGCGTACAGTAGGTTGATATGAGTGTACAGTAGGTTGATGTGAGTGTACAGTAGGTTGATGTGAGTATACAGTAGGTTGATGTGAGTATACAGTAGGTTGATGTGAGTGTACAGTAGGTTGATGTGAGTATACAGTAGGTTGATGTGAGTGTACAGTAGGTTGATGTGAGTATACAGTAGGTTGATGTGAGTATACAGTAGGTTGATGTGAGTATACAGTAGGTTGATGTGAGTATACAGTAGGTTGATGTGAGTATACAGTAGGTTGATATGAGTGTACAGTAGGTTGATATGAGTGTACAGTAGGTTGATGTGAGTGTACAGTAGGTTGATGTAAGTATACAGTAGGTTGATGTGAGTGTACAGTAGGTTGATGTGAGTGTACAGTAGGTTGATGTGAGTGTACAGTAGGTTGATGTGAGTGTACAGTAGGTTGATGTGAGTGTACAGTAGGTTGATGTGAGCGTACAGTAGGTTGATGTGAGCGTACAGTAGGTTGATATGAGTGTACAGTAGGTTGATGTGAGTGTACAGTAGGTTGATGTGAGTATACAGTAGGTTAATGTGAGTATACAGTAGGTTGATGTGAGTGTACAGTAGGTTGATGTGAGTATACAGTAGGTTGATGTGAGTGTACAGTAGGTTGATGTGAGTATACAGTAGGTTGATGTGAGTATACAGTAGGTTGATGTGAGTATACAGTAGGTTGATGTGAGTATACAGTAGGTTGATGTGAGCGTACAGTAGGTTGATGTGAGCGTACAGTAGGTTGATATGAGTGTACAGTAGGTTGATGTGAGTGTACAGTAGGTTGATGTGAGTATACAGTAGGTTGATGTGAGTATACAGTAGGTTGATGTGAGTGTACAGTAGGTTGATGTGAGTATACAGTAGGTTGATGTGAGTGTACAGTAGGTTGATGTGAGTATACAGTAGGTTGATGTGAGTATACAGTAGGTTGATGTGAGTATACAGTAGGTTGATGTGAGTATACAGTAGGTTGATATGAGTGTACAGTAGGTTGATGTGAGTGTACAGTAGGTTGATGTGAGTATACAGTAGGTTGATGTGAGTATACAGTAGGTTGATGTGAGTATACAGTAGGTTGATGTGAGTATACAGTAGGTTGATGTGAGTGTACAGTAGGTTGATGTGAGCGTACAGTAGGTTGATGTGAGCGTACAGTAGGTTGATGTGAGTGTACAGTAGGTTGATGTGAGTGTACAGTAGGTTGATGTGAGCGTACAGTAGGTTGATGTGAGTGTACAGTAGGTTGATGTGAGTGTACAGTAGGTTGATGTGAGTGTACAGTAGGTTGATGTGAGCGTACAGTAGGTTGATGTGAGCGTACAGTAGGTTGATGTGAGTGTACAGTAAGTTGATATGAGCGTACAGTAAGTTGATGTGAGCGTACAGTAGGTTGATGTGAGCGTACAGTAGGTTGATGTGAGTGTACAGTAGGTTGATGTGAGTGTACAGTAGGTTGATGTGAGTGTACAGTAGGTTGATGTGAGCGTACAGTAGGTTGATGTGAGCGTACAGTAGGTTGATGCATGATGTAGGTGTATTTGAGTTTGCTGGATTTAGATAGCTACAGGTTGTCTGGGTCTCAGCACTATGCATACTGCACATAGTGTACTGCTCAGTACTGTCGGCCATGTTTCTTTTGGGAGAAAATCAGTAGTGCTGCCTCCCCTTCCTGGAGGATTTTCCACTCATGCACACACACACGCACACGCACACGCACACACACACACACACACACACACACACACACATACACATATATATCCAGGAGCTGCTAAAGGACCAACATATGGAACCATTAGAGGAGTTTAATGTGATTTACATTCTCCCCCTTTCTCTTTCTCTCTGTTCTCTCTATTTATCTCTCATTCCACTTCCCTGTTCCCCAGGGCCTTGAACTAGCTAACAGAAATCCTGTGATGAAGGTGTTAGTTAAGATCCACATCGGGGTTCTGAGGTCTGCTGTGTGACACACACTATCACACCGTGTCAAGGGAGAGAGAAAGTGAGAGAGAGAGAGGTTGGGAGAGAGAGAGGTTGGGAGAACAGACACCATTGTAAATACAACCCATGAAATGTCTTTATTCTTTTGGAACTTTTGTGAATGTTTACTGTTAATTTTTTATTGTTTATTTCACTTTTGTTTATTATCTATTTCACTGACAACGTAATCATACATTTCCCATGCCGATAAAGCCCCTTGAATTTAATTGAGAGATAGAGAGCGACATAGAGAGAGAGAGAGAGGGGGGGGGAGAGAGAGCGATAGAGAGAGAGAGAGAGAGAGAGAGAGAGAGAGAGAGAGAGAGAGAGAGAGAGAGAGAGAGAGAGAGAGAGTGTTCAGTCTTTAAATCCCTGTGGAGGTGGAGGTGTGAGTGTTCAGAGTGATGGAAGAGTTATGTACGGCGATAGGGTGCATGTAAGGGTGTACTTACTACCTTTATTAGACCAACAGTTCTGTTGTTCAGAACAACAACATAGTTGTCTGATGACTCCAATGGAACGTCTCCCAATTAGATGTTGCCAGAGCCACATATTTAGATTAATATATGACTCTGAGTGTTGTTTTTCCCCTGAGAAAATGTTACAAAATTGTCTTCATAATTTTTCCTTATTTATAATCGTGTAATTCATTTGCTATTTCGCTGTGTTTATCGTCGTTTTGGCATGGAAGTTAAAACCTCATTGCATTGGATTCATTAGGCTTTCACTTTCAGTTAGCTAGTGGACCGCTGACTTAGTACAGGCCTCCTCTCGCAGATGACGGGACAGGAAAACGTCTATGGGAATCTGGCACTCGTAAAAATTCAACATTGAAAAATGTGCCTAAGTTATTGTGTTTCTGAAGACTTATGTTTGTGTTATTTCGTATGACTATTTGTTTATGAGCATCCAGTCTAATCCCCAGTCCCAAAGTGGTTGAAATTCTTCTCAGTGCTCTCTGTGGCAGAGTTCAATGAGTTTGTAATACGTTCCATGCCAGTTATTTGTATTGGACTAGGAATTCACCCATGGGAGTGCAGATCAATTCATGAATTGCCTGGTATTGAGAAAGAATAAACCCCAACCTAGCTACTCTTCCATCTAGATCAGAAGGATCACATCTGTCACAAAACCTGCTCTTGTGTCAAGAAGCTGCAATGATGTGACTGTAGCGCCCTCTAGTCTTCAGAGGACTGTAAGTACAGCCTCAGAATGACTCCTTCCCTACCAGTCCAGCTTTGGGCAGAAGTTAAACCCTCTCTCCTCTCCCACCCTTCTCCCGCTCTGTCTTCTCTCTCATATCCCTGTCCTCTCTCTCCCCCCTCCCTCCTATCTCATTCCACTCTCTTCATCTCTCTAACTCCACTCTCCTTTCTTCCTCCAGGTCAGTCCAGTTGAATGGAGAAAGGTTGTTGATGGTGGACAATGAGACATTTCCGGAGTTGAAGCCTCGGACACTGCGGGCGGGAAGGACAATAGCCATGCCCCCTATGACCATCGGCTTCTACGTCATCAAGAACATCAACGCTTACGCCTGCCGCAAATAATACTCAACACACTCCTCCTCACCCTTCACCCCGAAATCCTTCACCCTCCCCCCACACTCCTCACCCCCTAGCCCTCATCCCTCACCCCCTAGCCCTCATCCCTCCTCACCCCTCACCACTCCCACCATTTCCTAATACCGGACCACCTCCTCACCCCTCACCACCCCCACCATTTCCTAATACCGGACCACCTCCTCACCACTCACTACCCCCACCATTTCCTAATACCGGACCACCTCCTCACCCCTCACCACCCCCACCATTTCCTAATACCGGACCACCTCCTCACCCCTCACCACCCCCACCATTTCCTAATACCGGACCACCTCCTCACCACTCACTACCCCCACCATTTCCTAATACCGGACCACCTCCTCACCCCTCACCACCCCCAAACTTTTCCTAATACCGGACCACCTCCTCACCCCTCACCACCCCCACCATTTCCTAATACCGGACCACCTCCTCACCACTCACTACCCCCACCATTTCCTAATACCGGACCACCTCCTCACCCCTCACCACCCCCAAACTTTTCCTAATACCGGACCACCTCCTCACCCCTTGCTCCACTTATCCTTACTTCCTAGCCCTCATCCCTCCTCACCCCTCACTCCACTTATCCTTACTTCCTAGCCCTCATCCCTCCTCACCCCTCGCTCCACTTCTCCTTATTTCCTAGCCCTCATCCCTCCTCACCCCTCACTCCACTTATCCTTACTTCCTAGCCCTCATCCCTCCTCACCCCTCGCTCCACTTCTCCTTACTTCCTAGCCCTCATCCCTCCTCACCCCTCGCTCCACTTATCCTTACTTCCTAGCCCTCATCCCTCCTCACCCCTCGCTCCACTTATCCTTACTTCCTAGCCCTTACTTTCTACCTTCTGGTTCGTTATCACTATTCCCTAGTCCCTGGTCTGACTCTGAAAGGCTTGCTCTTTGTCCAAAACAAGGGTTGCACTGAATACCTTTCAATCGCTCTCTACACCAACTCCCCATGTGTTGTGAGATGGACAGTGATTATTCTACTATGTGATTTTGTATTGTTTTGTAAAAAGGTTATTGAGTTTTGTTATGACAGTACTTCTATGTCAGAAGGTTGTATCATCCTCCAACAATACTTCTCTTCCATGTCTTTGATCATCAGATCTACTAACGGTCACTCAGCTTTGTATCTGCCAACAACTCTTATTGTTTCCCCCGCAAACTCCTTTCAACTCTCTGTTGTTGATACTCACAAACTCCTGGCAGACGGTTAGACAGAAAGAAGAGAAAACATGGAGAAAACACAACCAGTCAACCGCAGGGCATGTGTTAGCTCCAACAGCCATGTCTGCTGTCTGATTGAATTATCTGTGTGTGTGTGTGTGTGTGTGTGTGTGTGTGTGTGTGTGTGTGTGTGTGTGTGTGTGTGTGTGTGTGTGTGTGTGTGTGTGTGTGTGTGTGTGTGTGAATACCCCTGCTGATGAGCCTGTCCTTGTCTACCATGTCCATCAGGGAAAACATTTTATCTTGCTTTCTGAAACAGCTCGGCTTACATCTATAACTAAACGGTTCATTGGTAATTGGGAATCTCTTTGTGGTATGTCTGTTGTCTGAATGACAGTTTAAGGCAGCGATGCACATCCAGGGCTGGGGAGTAACTGGTTACATGTAATCTGATTTATTATTTTTGTATTAATGTGTTCAGTTACATTACCAGCAAAGATATTGTAATCAGATTACAGATACTTTTGAAAAACTAGATGATTACTTATTGGATTACTTTTAAATTCAGGAAGGTTGTTTGTGGAAAAAAATAAATTGACACCTTTCTGTTTTGTCAATGACATAAAAAAAAAAGTCTCAAGTTTAAGTTTGTTCCATCGTAGACACACCAAGGGGGAAGTAATCCAAAAGTAACTGAAAGTAATCAGATTACACTACTGAGTTTGGGTAATCCAAAAGTAACGTTACTGATTACAATTTTGGACAGGTAACTAGTAACTGTAAAAGATTACATTTAAGAAAGTAACCTACCCAACCCCGTCACAGCAGAGTATCCATCTTCAGAAAGAAAAGAAAGGGACAGAGTCGGGTTACTGGTTACTGGTCAGGTCACTGGTTTAATGTTCATTTTTCTGTAATACGAAACAACAAACATTGCATTTACAGTATTTCTCTCTAGCAGCCACAGCGGGGTCAATATGAACATACAGTCTGCAACTGAAAACTTATTGTCACTCAACCTCCCATTCATATTTCAGAAGCATACTCATCACTACACGTCTAGTCCAATGTACAGTCATATTATGCTGCTAGCTTTTATTATTAAATACTTATTAAAGGGCAATTCCATCACTTTTCAACCTCATTTTCATTATTCACAGCACAATACATCGGTCTACATACTTGAAAACGGTACATTTCTACGTTTTGTGGAACAAGTTCTACCCGATGACACCATTAAAAGCTAAAACATTTTACAAACTGTGTTTCTCAAACACTATGAGATTTGTGGTGACAGAAGTAAGGAGAGGAAGAAAATACCTTCCCTCTGGCTAGAAACTCGTTGGAGGTTTAGATGTTGGTGTTTTTACCAATAATCCGACAAGTATTTTTTAGGACCTTTCTTATCTTATTATCTACAGATCATAGAAACTCACATATGTAGACACTGGTTTGGGACTGGAGATAATGAATGTAATGTTGAAAAGTGGCGGAATTGTCCTTTAAGTTTGGATTGTTTTGTACAGAATTCCCTTAGCCGGTGTATCATCATCCTATTTGAATATGTAATGTATATAAAAGTGTGTTAATTACAGAAGATGCGTGCTTGAAGTGTTTACTTACATATCATTGTAATTTAAATCGAATGTATATTTGTATGTAATAATTTTTTATGTTGAGGAAGCAAAATGGAACTCAATGGTACCTTTTGGGTAAGACTGATACAGAACCCTAAGGCAAATTGAAAATGACAGTACAGTAAATGGTATGTAACTATTCTCCAGTGTATGTATAGGGTTGGGAGAGGTAGATTTGATCATTTTTTATGTGTGTTAAATAGTAATAAGCATATTTTTCCTCCTCTGAATGTGTTTCATAGTTCATGTAGAGTTGTTCATATTTCCTTTTTTTTTTTAAATAGCATTATTTTATTGTGTTAAGTGTGCAATTGAGCATTATTTTTTGGAAAATAAAATATATACAGCGATAATAAAATATTTACAATAACTTTGATTTCCATTGTGATTCTGCTTTACTTTTGTTTGGGGATTTTGTTAATCTAACAAACCACACATGCAGTAGATTTATGTGCAAATTCCTATTTGGAAAATCTTACAGTAGCTACTGTAAGCTACTATAGGCAAAGTAGATCTACTTAGCCCATATAGTACTGTCTCACGCGCAGCTACTGTATGGCTAAAACTATGTGAAAGCAGATTTGTCTACGTCAATAGTATTACTGAATAAATAGCATTAAAATGCCATAGAATTAAATTAACATTCCATTCTCTCTGCAAGGTTACTGAGTGTAAAGAGAAAAGAGAGAGGAAAGACGAAAAGAGGAAGACGGGATATACAGGACCACATGTTAGTGAGTCAAAAGTGAGAGGATGAAAGGACCGAAAG
Source organism: Oncorhynchus mykiss (assembly GCF_013265735.2). Lineage (NCBI taxonomy): Eukaryota > Metazoa > Chordata > Actinopteri > Salmoniformes > Salmonidae > Oncorhynchus > Oncorhynchus mykiss. The sequence goes on from NC_048587.1 coordinate 37,002,937, forward strand.
GTAACAGTAGGAAGCAATCAGAACGCACATCCCTGGAGACACACACATACACAAACTCTTTCTTTTTCTTTTCTTTCTTGTCTTTCTTTCTTTCTATCCATTCCAGCCGGTGAATCAACTAACGTATCCTCAAAGAGTGCCGCCCATATCTCCAGTCCCCACGCTGGAGATCTCACAAAGAGAGCCAGGGGACACACACACAGAAACACACACTCACACACACAGAAACACACACTCACAAACACAGAGCCCCCAGCAGATTTGGGGGCAGCTGTAATCAGGCTTTGCTGTGTTGTGGAGAGGGAGAGTCCTGTTCTGTCAGAGAGAGGTGGAGGGTCAGTGGTTGATGGGAAACATTCGCAAGGCTAGGCTCGGCCCGACCAAGCTGGGTCAGGGTAAGTCCCCAATGCTTCAGAACCAGGTAAATTCAGTGTTTCACTACACTGGTCCTTGCCAGAAAGGAAGAGGCCAAGTGAGAAGTTTTGATCCGCCCAAAATCTGTCCACAAAAATAAGCCCACAGTCATATGGAGTTCAATGAGAGAATGTCGAATTTGGTCTACAAAAAATGTAATCGATAATTTTCTACATGATACTTATTTGATCAAATATAAGTTTAGTAATCAAATCAAATTTATTTGTCACATACACATGGTTAGCAGATGTTAATGCGAGTGTAGCGAAATGCTTGTGCTTCTAGTTCCGACAATGCAGCAATAACCAACGAGTAATCTAACCTAACAATTCCAAAACGACTACCTTATACACACAAGTGTAAAGGGATAAAGAATATGTACATAAAGATATGAATGAGTGATGGTGCAGAACGGCATAGGCAAGATGCAGTAGATGGAATCGAGTACAGTATATACAGTGGGGCAAAAAAGTATTTAGTCAGCCACCAATTGTGCAAGTTCTCCCACTTAAAAGGATGAGAGAGGCTTGTAATTTTCATCATAGGTACACTTCAACTATGACAGACAAAATGAGGAAAAAAATCCAGAAAATCACATTGTAGGATTTTTTATGAATTTATTTGCAAATTATGGTGTAAAATTACACGCCTCTCTCATCTTTTTAAGTTGGAGAACCTGGACAATTGGTGGCTGACTAAATACTTTTTTGCCCCACTGTACATATGCGATGAGCAATGTAAACAAAGTGGCATAGTTAAAGTGGCTAGTGATACATGTATTACATAAAGATGCAGTAGATGATATAGAGTACAGTATATACATATACATATGAGATGAGTAATGTAGGTATGTAAACATTCTATTAAGTAGCATTGTTTAAAGTGGCTAGTGATATATTTTACATCAATTTCCATCAATTTCCAAATGGTTAGATTGTTATGAATGTACTGATATAAGGTGACGCACGTGGCATTTTGGCAACTTTACATCAGAATTGTGTCTGTTTTGATAGAGATAGATAGAGGACTTTTAGCATGGATGAGGGCTCCCACCATTTTAAAGTAGTCAACTGGGTGGGGATTCCTATGAGTTGGGCGCAATCAGCCAATGGCGAAGAAGAAAATGGACTACTTTAAAAGACTCAATGGTGCTGCCCATGCTCTTGCCCAGGCTGTTCCAGATGCTATAATGACACAGATATGAAAATGAGTCCCTTATCTATGGCTTGTTGTTCACATGCATATCTGCCCTCTCATTGGCTACATTTGAGTCATTTAGCAGGCGCTCTTATCCAGAGCAACTTACAGAAGCAATTAGGGTTAAGTGCCTTGCTCTAAAGCACATCGACAGATTTCTGTTCACCTTGTTGGGTCAGGGATTTGAACCAGCAACTTTTTGGTAACCGGCCCAACGCTCAAACTGCTAGATCTCATCTGACCTCACCTCGTCCTGCCTGCCTTCCATCTTTGAGGACATGTATTTCCATTGCTAGAGCTGCCACTTGACTATCTTGTCAATATAATAGACAATATTTGTCCTTGCACGTTTTTGTTCCAGTCCTATACCAGCACACCTGATATAACTACTCAACTAATTATCAAGGCCTTCAGAGGAGAGGAGAGGGTTTGTATGGGCTGTGGGGGGCTAGCAGCGGACCATAAACCAGACACAGTACTGTTGAGAGTTTACGCTGCTGTGAAACAAATATGATATCTATTATTTTCTTTTAGGTGACGAGGTCTACCCAGGGAAGCTTGTCAGAGCCGGCCTTGAGTACAACAGTGTGTGGTGTTCAAATACTTGTTGAACAGTGTACTTTTATGTTGGATATTTAGAAATAGTGACATTGTGTTGGCAGTCCTTCAAGAGTCATGAACATAATCACTGAACTTGCATAATGTACAGAATTGTGACTTCATATAAATATCACAGACCTGTTCAGAAATTTGCCTGAAGAACCCAGTCTCCATCCCACATATGGTTCATCTTAAAAGGGCCAAACTGGTTTACTTTTAAACAGAGTACCAGACTCAGTCACACTTGGTTAATTTAGCCAGTGGTCCTGGTAAGAGAAAGCGGGGTTCTGTCTCTCTCTCTTTGTGCATGTTTTGGTCTGAAGGCAACAGTATATGTATCCACAATCAGCCCTTAAATCATCAAAGCACTTCACTCACCTTAAGGACCCTTTATTTGTGCAAAATTAAGTGAACCACACACACAAGCAAGAACATGCACGCATGCACAAATGTACGCACCCACACACACACACACACATACACCCACACACACAAAGGAGAGAGAAAAGCACACTGATCTCCAGAAACACGTTCAAAGTGAAAACTGGACTGGAGTTTCTCAGGAAAACAACATCAGAGAGATTTCACAGTTCATTTGATTACAACTCCCAAGACCTGATCCTCATGATGTAGTCTGTCACACATACAGGGATGAACTGACACAAACAACTGTCTCTGCCAAACACATACACATATGTTTATGCCAAGAACATGGCTTTTTAGAGTTCAACACTTTGTATTTCTCATGGCTGAATTCATTGAATAAAATAATGAAGTGCACAAAGGAAACAGTGCTAAACAGAAAAGACTTCACAGAGTAAGAAATATTGTCTGTAGAGTGCTGAAGTGAACGTTAAGCCTAGAGCTCATGGACGGACATGTGTGTGTTGTGTGTGTTGTGTGTTATGTGTTGCCCTTCCAGATCTGATTCTGATCCATCCAACCCATACTTCTGAACTGACGCTCTGACCATTTAGCAGAATCTTATCCAGTGCTCTCATCAGGAAATTCTGGGAAACTTTTGTTTGGACAGCTCAGCTTCTTCTAAACCAGTACTTTGTGATTATGACCTCTGTGCGCCGTTTCTTTTGACCCAATCTGATGGTGGCGCGGTTTGGGACACTACACAGTTGTTCTGGATACCTTTGTTCTGGATACCGTTGTTCTAGATACCTTTGCGTGACAGCGACTCTTTAACAGAGGTAGCTGTAACCATACCCTGGCTAACTCTGTTTATACGCTGTGATCCATTTTGAAGAACACACACACAAATATGTGCGCGTGTGCACGCACACACACACACACACACACACACACACACACACACACACACACACACACACTGTTTATACTCTGTGATCCATTTTTGAAACATTTAAGGATTTCTGCAGGCCACTTTGCTATGTTTACTCTGTGTATACAGTAGTCAGCTTAAAAAAACTTCCATGAACATCCAGCCGCTGGAAACTGATTGTACAGATTAGTAGCTAGACCCAGAAACATGAATGGTCTGCCAGAAGCCAAACTCAGACTATTCAGAGTATTCTAGAATGTCCCCACAGGCGCAGATTTGTTCTGCCCATTAATTTATAACCTTTTAAGATCCTTTTTTTAAGGAAAAAGGAACGTTCCAAAATTCCACAAGATCTCCATTTGTGTGTGTGTGTGTGTGTGTGTGTGTGTGTGTGTGTGTGTGTGTGTGTGTGTGTGTGTGTGTGTGTGTGTGTGTGTGTGCGTACGTGTGTGTGTGTGTGTGTGCGTACGTGTATGTGTGTGCGTACACGTGTGTGTGTTTCTTTTTACTTTGCTCAAAGATAGTTGCATAATCAGGGTTAAATTTGTATAACTCTGAACATCCTTTCTAATAATAATGATGTGCCTGTCTTGACAATGAAACAAATGATTCTGCTCAATATGTAGGCTAGGCTACTTATCTCATGTGATACAATAATGTAGGCCTATGAATCTCACAAGGAAGTAAGTGAATGACACATGAAATCTCTCTCCATGCACGCACGTATGTACACACGCACGCACACACACACACCAAAGACACACAACACCATAATACATTCAATGAATACCAGATCATTACAACTGTGTCAGAATCATGGCTTTAGTCTAGTCTTCAGCACATGACTTTAACTCACCTAATTATCTACCCCCAATGAAAGGATTACCCTTAAAAAAAATGTTTTTAAAGGATTATCCTTTCACCGCCTGGGAACCAACGTCAAAAACTAAACACTGATCTCTAGTCAGTTTTATTTTACCTTCGCCGTTTCTAAGAGAACGCATCAGGAGGGAAAACTGATCATAGACCTGCGTTTAATTTTGAGTCATATATCTAGGAGGAGCTTAGCTTCCGCTGTTAAAGCGCTGTTAGTGTCACATGATTCGGCTCCAAGATTCACCACGGAAGCTGAGTTGAGAAATGTTGCGATAGAGTTTCAAAGTATGATCGTTTATAATCGGAAAGCTAAGGGTTTCGAACGAAGAGGTACATTTGAACAACATCTGATTAAACTGGTGGAAATCACGGAGGGGTAAATATGATGCATAACTGATAGGCCACAGGTAAGTTACTTTGTGTAACGTGTTGTTATTATTATAGCCTACTGATGGGTGCAAGAATATCCTAATAGAAATGAATTGTGTAAAACATATATTTGTCACGTTGAATATGCCTATATAATAGGCTAATGTCAGCTATGTGCATGACATATTTATAATGTTATTGTATGAGCGTTAGAAGGCAAACTTCGAAGTCCCATATGGGTAAACGCTATATTTTACGTTGCGCTACCCCTGTCCGACCTGTCAGCCATGCGTTGGTGATCACTGAAGACAATCCGCATAGTCTGGATGTTTGACTCGTGTTGCATGATAGAGTTTGGCAAGGCTTGGTGCTCTTCTTATTTACCATGCTCTTCATCATATGACCACTCTACAAATACATTTATCAGAGAATTAATTCAATTATGAGTCCAGTAGAAAATTGTAAGTGGTTTGTCCTCTTCATGAATTCCACATACATTGTTGATATGAGAATAATTTATGTTATTCCCTCATACCAGCTATGTAAGTAGAGCCAGTTATACAAACACTGTTATTCTGTTTTCCAAGATAATACAAAGGATTAATCACAAATGTGGTAACTCCATTATAAATCTATCTATTATAAATCATTTGCTTAGCCTATTTAAGGGCTGTGTGTAGGGCAAAGAACGTTTCAAACTGTAAGCTTACTGTGTCTTGCCTAGTTAAATAAAAAATAAAACAAAACCTGCATATTCTGCAGATGACAACAGTGCTGGTATGGTTGGTTGCTACAGATAAGATCCCACTATGAAGTGTCTGCTGATAGCCAGCGAGAGCGCTGAGGTCCTCTTCTATTGGACAGACCCAGAGTTTGAACTCAACATCCAGGAGCAGTATGGCGCGTCACAGGAAGAGGGGGAGAAGGTAAGACGGGAGCGGGCGAGGGTTACAGGATGGTTCAAGTCATCTTGTCTATTACATAAATATAGAAGCAATGATAGCATATTGCATATATGGATTAACCCAAATATCCCCAGTGACCTCATTCATATCACGTTTCTGTGACTTGCTGAACTCCCCTGTCTGTCCGACAGGGGTTGTAGACATGTTGGCTGGTTCATGTAGTACCATAATCCCTCAGTCATTCCAGAGCAGATTATTGGGGTTATGAGGAGAGATTCCGGTGAAGGATATGGTTGAGTGTCTCTTTCCATCCCTCCCAGCCACCAGCATTTGAGGACAGCATCAACACTCTGTTTGCCCCCATCATCATCTCCTGCAGTACCATGGTGGACAGACTGGGAGACAGCTATACATCCTTTAGTACTGAGAACAACCACACCTATGTGCTACATCAGGTAATACACACACACACACACAGGAAACTAATGTTGCGTCATGACACAAAAACACATCAACAGATACAGGGCAATTTGTGAGAGAACTATGCCCATAGTAAAGAATGGTCATAAAATAATTGTAGAGGAGAGTGGGGTAAGTTGAGCCAACCTTGTTTCTAGGAAACCATACATAAAATGTATCAATTGGCCATATATTTAGGAAGAGGTCATCATTTCATGGAGTCTGTGAAGGAAGAAACCACATGGAAAAAGTAGTAAGCAAGTTGCATCCAAAACAATGGATTTTCACCAAGTGCAAACTAATTTATCAGGTAGAGGTTTGGTGATGCTTGTTTCTACACCAAAGTAGATATTTTTACGATTGTTCTGTATATCAGTTGGGGTCTCTATAAGATTCAATATGAGGTCTCAAACTTAGCATGAAAGTGCATTCTTGTAACTATGTGGGCTTACAGTGGGGAGAACAAGTATTTGATACGCTGACAATTTTGCAGGTTTTCCTACTTACAAAGCATGTAGAGGTCTAATTTTTATCATAGGTACACTTCAACTGTGAGACGGAATCTAAAACAAAAATCCAGAAAATCACATTATGATTTTTAAGTAATTCATTTGCATTTTATTGCATGACATAAGTATTTGATACATTAGAAAAGCAGAACCTAATATTTGGTATATAAACGTTTGTTTGCAATTACAGAGATCATACGTTTCCTGTAGTTCTTGACCAGGTTTGCACACACAGCAGCAGGGATTTTGGCCCACTCCTCCATACAGACCTTCTCCCGATCCTTCAGATTTGGGGGCTGTCGCTGGGCAATACGGACTTTCAGCTCCCTCCAAAGATTTTCAATTGGGTTCAGGTCTGGAGACTGGCTAGGCCACTCCAGGACCTTGAGATGCTTCTTACGGAGCCACTCCTTAGGTGCCCTGGCTGTGTGTGTCGGGTCGTTGTCATGCTGGAAGACCCAGCCACGACCCATCTTCAATGCTCTTACTGAGGGAAGGAGGTTGTTGGCCAAGATCTCGCGATACATGGCCCCATCCATCCTCCCCTCAATACGGTGCAGTCTTCCTGTCCCCTTAGTAGAAAAGCATCCCCAAAGAATGATGTTTCCACCTCCATGCTTCACGGTTGGGATGGTGTTCTTGGGGTTGTACTCATCCTTCTTCTTCCTCCAAACACGGCGAGTGGAGTTTAGACCGAAAAGCTCTATTTTTGTCTCATCAGACCACATGACCTTCTCCCATTCCTCCTCTGGATCATTCAGATGGTCATTGGCAAACTTCAGACGGGCCTGGACATGCGCTGGCTTGAGCAGGGGGACCTTGCGTGAGCTGCAGGATTTTAATCCATGACGGCGTAGTGTGTTACTAATGGTTTTCTTTGAGACTGTGGTCCCAGCTCTCTTCAGGTCATTGACCAGGTCCAGCCATGTAGTTCTGGGCTGATCCCTCACCTTCCTCATGATCATTGATGCCCCACGAGGTGAGATATTGCATGGAGCCCCAGACTGAGGGTGATTGACCGTCATCTTGAACTTCTTCCATTTTCTAATAATTCCGCCAACAGTTGTTGCCTTCTCACTAAGCTGCTTGCCTATTGTCCTGTAGCCCATCCCAGCCTTGTGCAGGTCTACAATTTTAGCCCTGATGTCCTTACACAGCTCTCTGGTCTTGGCCATTGTGGAGAGGTTGGAGTCTGTTTGATTGAGTGTGTGGACAGGTGTCTTTTATACAGGTAACGAGTTCAAACAGGTGCAGTTAATACAGGTAATGAGTGGAGAACAGGAGGCCTTCTTAAAGAAAAACTGACAGGTCTGTGATTGCTGGTTGGTAGGTGATCAAATACTTATGTCATGCAATAAAATGCAAATGATTTACTTAAAAATCATACAATGTGATTTTCTGGATTTTTGTTTTAGATTTCGTCTCTCACAGTTGAAGTGTACCTATGATAAAAATTACAGACCTCTACATGCTTTGTAAGTAGGAAAATCTGCAAAATCGGCAGTGAATCAAATACTTGTTCTCTCCGCTGTATATAGTCAAAATATTTGCCTTGGGCTAAGTTGAGCCAATGGTTGAGCCCATGGCAAGTTGAGTAAATGTAAGTGTTTTCTTCCCAGGCGTTGGGAAATGAGGTAACAACAGGGCCTGGCCTATGTTACAAGTGTTTTAAAAAGGTCAAAGTGTTTGTTAGGTGTTATGCCTGTGTTACAATATGATTAAAATACCAAAAAGTAATTGGGTTTGTGAAATAAAGATAGACATGGTTTTAAAAAGGTAGTGGTAATATTTCATTCAGTACAGAAATGTGTAGGTGGCTTAATTCACCCTGTCCAGCAACTCAACTTACCCCATACCCATGGTAAATTGTACTATTTAATGAAGCTGTCAGTTGAGGACTTGTGAGGCGTCTGTTTCTCAAACTGGACACGCTAATGTACTTGTCCTCTTGCTCAGTTGTGCACCGGGGCCTCCCAGCTCTCTCTTTCTGGTTAGAGCTGTTCTGTGAAGGGAGTAGTACGCAGCATTGTATAAGATCTTCAGTTTCTTGGCAATTTCTCAAAACAAGAATAGACTAACAAGTTTCAAAATAAAGTTATTATTTTCAGGCCATTTTGAGCCTGTAATCGAACCCACAAATGTTGATGCTCCAGATACTCAACTAGTCTAAAGAAGGTTCGTATTATTGCTTCTTTAATCAGAACAACAGTTTTCAGCTGTGCTATCATAATTGCAAAAGGGTTTTCTAATGGTCAATTAGCCTTTTACAATTATTAACTTGGATTAGCTAACACAACATGCCGTTGGAACACAGGAGGGATGGTTGCTGATAATGGGCCTCTGTACGCCTATGTAGCTATTCCATAAAAAATCTGCCGTTTCCAGCTACAATAGTCATTTACAACATTAACAATGTCTACACTGTATTTCTGATCAATTTGATGTTATTTTAATGGACAAAAAATATGCTTTTCTTTCAAAAACAAGGACATTTCTGTGACACCAAACTTTTAAACGGTAGTGTATGTAGCTACAGTATCTTTGTTAGAAAGAATACTATATTTCCCTTGACAGAGTGATGCTGAATGTAAAAAAAAAAAAAAAATATCAAAAATTACCCCACTCTCCCCTACAACTCATTTGAGCGCATAAGCCACTCAAATACAGTTCCTCTACTGTGCTGTAGTAAAAGTGAAAGCCTGCTGTTCAGTAAAGCTTCACATCATGTGAGCCTGCCTGAACCTCGCAGTAGTCATGGGATCAGACGGTGTGGCTCTGTAAATGGGTTACGATGACGTGGCCAATAGCTAACAGCAGTTCCATTCAGACCAAATGACTATCTTTTCTGCTTCTTGCCCCTACACCTTCCGGTGTTCACGGATCTCAAAGGACTAGATAGTTGTTAGCCATGTGAGTCTTCCAACAAACTAAGAGGAGCGTCCTCCATATTCCTTACACCAATCCAAGCCTCTCGGTTGTGTTAATAAAGAGCTTGGGACGTGTAGTACATCGCTGTGTGTGAATGGGAACTGATTAGGGGTGATTGAGTGAGTGATTATTTGATTGATGAAAATATTGACTGATTGAGATGTTGATTGACAGTTTGAGGAGTGTCTGTACATCGCTGTGAACGGAGACAGAGAAGAGGGCGAGGAGGATCTGAAGAGGAAGATTTACGTGATGAAGAAGATGATTGAGGTCCTCTTCGGCATGGTTACCCTCAGCAGCACCCTAATCAGGAAAGAGTATGACATGACTCTTATCTTATGAAGTTCATTAGAGCTGTGTTTGTGTGTGACAGATGGACTTGTGTCCTAATGGGCTTTGTGGTTTCTCTCCAGGCTGCGTCCTCAGGACACAGAGCAGAGGACCAATCTATGGAAATATCTACAGAACCTCCTGGAGACCTACAGCCGCCTCCAAGAGCAGGACCAGAGCTTTTTAGTAGAGGTACTGTAGAAATAAGCAATAGGGCCAGATGGGGTGTGGTATATGACCAATATACCACAGCTAAGGGATGTTCTTAGTCACAACGCACTGCGGAGTGCCTGGATACAGCCCTTAGCTGTGGTATATTAAATTCACAATCTGACCCTCAAACCATCACGGTCACCTAATAATCCCCAGTTTACAATTGGCTCATTCATCCCCCTCCTCTCCCCTGAAACTATTCCCCAGGTCGTTGCTGCAAATGAGAACTTGTTCTCAGTCAACTTACTTGGTAAAATAACGGATAAATAAAATAAATATATTGGCTATACACCACAAACCCCTGAGGTGACTTATTGCTATTATAAACTGGTTACCAACGTGATTAGAGCAGTAAAAATTGTAAAAATTGTCATACCTGTAGTACACGTCTGATATACCATGGCTGTCAGCCAATCAGCATTCAGGCCTCGAACCACAGTTTATAATGTGGAGGAAATTGTACTGTAAACTGTACTATACTCACTCTTCTCCCCAATGTGGAAATGTAGTTTTGACCTCCACGACAACATACAGTACCAGTCAAATGTTTGGACACACCACATTCAAGGGTTTCTCTTTATTTTTTTACTATTTTCTACATTGTAGAATAATAGTGAAGATGTCAACACTATGAAAAAACAGATATGGAATCCTGTAGTAACCAAAAAAGGGTTAAACAAATCAAAATATATTATGTTTGAGATTCTTCAAAGTAGCCACCCACTGCCTTGATGACAGCTTTGCACACTCTTGGAATTCAGACCAAAGGACAGATTTCCACCGGTCTAATGTCCATTGCTCGTGTTTGTTGGCCCAAGCAAGTCTCTTCTTCATATTGGTGTCCTTTAGGAGTCGTTTCTTTACAGCAATTCGACCATGAAGGTCTGATTCACGCAGTCTCCAGTTGATGTTGAGATGTGTCTGTTACTTGAACTGTATAGCATTTATTTGGGCTGCAATTTCTGAGGCTGGTAACTCTAATGAAGTTATCCTCTGCAGCAGAGGTAACTCTGGGTCTTCCTTTCCTGTGGTAGTCCTCATGAGAGCCAGTTTCATCATAGCGCTTGATGGCTTTTGCGACTAAGCTTGAAGAAACTTAAAAAGTTCTTGAAATGTTCAGGATAGACTGACCTTCATGTCTTGAAGTAATGATGGACTGTCGTTTCTCTTTGCTTATTTGAGCTGTTCTTGCCATAATATAGACTTGGTCTTTTACCAAATAGGGCTATCTTCTGTATACCACCCCTACCTGGTCACAACAACTGATTGGCTCAAATGCATTAAAAAGGAAAGAAATTCCACAAATTAACTTTTAACAAGGCACACCTGTTAATTGAAAGCATTCCAGGTGACTACCTCATGAAGCTGGTTGAGAGAATTCCAAGATTGTACAAAGCTGTCATCAAGGCAAAGGGTGGCTACATTGAAGAATCTCAAATATATTTGGATTTGTTTAACACTTTTTGGTTACTACATGATTCCATATGTGTTATTTCATAGTTTTGATGTCTTCACTATTATTCTACAATGTGGAAAATAGTAAAAATAAAGACAAACCCTTGAATGAGTAGGTGTCAACTTTGACTGGTACTGTATATATAAAGTATGTCTCTGTCTCCCTCCATCAGGCAGTAGAGAGGTTGATCCATCCTACTCTATGTGAACAGTGTATAGAGTTTCTGGAGCGTCGCTTGGTGCAGCAGATCAACAGTAGTGTGGAGAGAGCAGGAGAGGAGGTCCTCCATGCATTCATACTGGTGCACACCAAACTACTAGCCTTCTATTCCAGGTTACTGTCCATTTCTATTAAGACCAAACTACTAGCCTTCTATTCCAGGTTACTGTCCATTACCATTCTCACAAACCTACACGCTTTCTACACAAGGTTGACGGGCCACTGTAACGTCACTTTTTCACATAATAAAGAGCATTTTCACATAATGACATTGCAAATCACGTACAGAGGGAGGTGCCTCTGAATCAGGGTTGGGGTCAAATCAGGAAATTAACTGAAATTCCAATTCAGTTGTATTCATTTTCAATGCTTCCTCAATAAACTGAAAAGGTGGAGCTATTTAAAAAAAAATAAATACATTTCTGAATTTTAAATTCAAATCACTTCCTGAATTGAGTGACTCGAATTGACCCCCAAACCTGCTCTGAGTACCTTTCTATCCACCCCTCTCCTCTCCCCCACAGTCGTAACGCTAGTACCCTCACCTCGTCTGACCTGCTGGCTCTTATCGTCATGGTGCAGAACATGTATCCTAGCAACATCGACCTGGAGGATACTGCCCCCGAGGTAGGAGCACTGAGAGTGAAAGAAGAAGAATATCATACTCTGTCTGAATGCTTCAGAAGTTTAATAACTGTGTCGTGTGTGTGCAGGATGTGGAGAACACCTCAGCCCCAGATATATTCTACACTCCAGAGCCTTCCCCTACTAATAGGGACTCTGGGACTGACAGGGACTCTGTTAATTCAGGTAGGTGTCTGTGCCGTGCTCTGTCATTTTTGCCTATGTGGCTCGGTGCAGTGATATGCTATACTTCCACTGCCTTTGTTTCAACTCACTAACCCTCTGCTCGCTCTCTTTGCAGGCAGGCATGAGGAGAGCAGGCATGAGGAGAGCAGGCATGAGGAGAGCAGGCATGAAGAGAGCTGTTATGAAGAGAGCTATCATGAAGAGAGCTGTCATGAAGAGAGCTGTCATGTGGGGAGCGGTACTCCTGTGTTCCAGTTTTTGGATCCAGACATTCAGGTGAGCTTGGGGGGGAGGGGTGTACAGTCATGGCCAAAAGTTTTGAGAATGACACAAATATTAGTTTTCACAAAATCTGCTGCCTCAGTGTCTTTAGATATTTTTTATCAGATGTTACTATGGAATACAATTACAAGCATTTCATAAGTCTCAAAGGCTTTTATTGACAATTACATGAAGTTGATGCAAAGTCAATATTTGCAGTGTTGACCCTTCTTTTTCAAGACCTCTGCAATCCGCCCTGGCATGCTGTCAATTAACTTCTGGACCACATGGCAGCCCATTCTTGCATAATCAATGCTTGGAGTTTGTCAGAATTTGTGGGTTTTTGTTTGTCCACCAGCAGTCCAATCCCTGTACCTTTTGCAGAATATCAGTTTGTCTCTGATGTTTTTCCTGGAGTGAAGTGGCTTCTTTGCTGCCCTTCTTGACACCAGGCCATCCTCCAAAAGTCTTCGCCTCACTGTGCGTGCAGATGCACTCACACCTGCCTGCTGCCATTCCTGAGCAAGCTCTGTACTGTTGGTGCCCCGCAGCTGAATCAACTTTAGGAGACAGTCCTGGCGCTTGCTGGACTTTCTTGGGCGCCCTGAAGCCTTCTTCACAACAATTGAACTGCTCTCCTTGAAGTTCTTGATGATCCGATAAATGGTTGATTTAGGTGCAATCTTACTGGCAGTAATATTCTTGCCTGTGAAGCCCTTTTTGTGCAAAGCAATGCAATCCTTGCAGGTAACCATGATTGACAGAAGAACAATGATTCCAAGAACCACCCTCCTTTTTGAAACTTCCAGTCTGTTATTTGAACTCAATCAGCATGACAGAGTGATCTCCAGCCTTATCCTCGTCAACACTCACACCTATGTTAACGAGAGGATCACTGACATGTCAGCTGGTCCTTTTGTGGCAGGGCTGAAATGCAGTGGAAATGTTTTTTGGGGATTCAGGTAATTTGCATGACAAAGAGGGATTTTGCAAATAATTGCAATTCATCTGATCACTCTTCATAACATTCTGGAGTATATGCAAATTGCCATCATACAAACTGAGGCAGCAGACTTTGTGAACATTTATATTTGGAGCATTCTCAACTTTTGGCCACGACTGAATACTATGACGCAAGTTAGATATACTCAGGATTTTCTAAAGCTGGTCAGCTTCAGTTAGATGAACATTCCAACTCAGGCTTCATCCATGTTACGAACGTGGATGTTGATCGTGACAATTATATGTAACAACACCCTTAGCGTATTGGATGAAACACCAATACAAATCTAACAGCACAAAAAAAATAGATAAGCAATTTCCTCGTGGGTGATTTTTCATTATTGGATAGACATTTGTTGTGATATAGTGCTTTCTAGCTGTGGCGTATGTAGGGAAGCCAAACTTAAGTGGTCCAAATCATTCATCTTGGGGCAACAGGGGGAGCAGGGTTGCAAAATGCAATCATATCATTTTATAAAATTGTCTTTTTTTTTATTTTCAATAAAAAAATTATCCCATGTATTATGATAATTATCTGGTAAAAAAATGTGCAGGTGCACAAACATAAGTATGCACCTCCTATTTTAATTTGCTCCATGGCTCAGGCGCCCAAATGAACGTTGAGACTTGTGAAGAGGAAGAACATTTCAGGAGTTTCTGAGTAATAAACATGCCATTTATTTATTTATTTTATTTCACCTTTATTTAACCAGGTAGGCTAGTTGAGAACAAGTTATCATTTGCAACTGCGACCTGGCCAAGACAAAGCATAGCAATTCGACACATACAACAACACAGAGTTACACATGGAATAAACAAAACATACAGTCAATAATACAGTAGAACAAAATAAAACAAAAAGTCTATATACAGTGAGTGCAAATGAGGTAAGTTAAGGAAATAAATAGGCCATGGTGGCGAAGTAATTACAATACAGCAATTAAACACTGGAATGGTAGATCGGCAGAAGATGAATGTGCAGGTAGAGATACTGGGGTGCAAAGGAGCAAAATAAATAAATACCAGTATGGGGATGAGGTAGGTGGATAGATTGGCTGTTTACAGATAGGCTAAGTACAGGTGCAGTGATCTGTAAACTGCTCTGACAGCTGGTGCTTAAAGCTAGTGAGGGAGATGTGAGTCTCCAGCTTCAGAGATCTTTGCTATTCGTTCCAGTCATGGGCGAGCAGAGAACTGTAAGGAAAGACGGACAAAGGAGGAATTGGCTTTGGGGTGACCAGTGAGATATATCTGCTGGAACGCGTGCTACGAGTGGGTGCTGCTCGGGTGACCAGTGTGCTCAGATAAGGCGGGGCATTACCTAGCAGAGACTTATAGATAACCTGTAGCCAGTGGATTGGGTGGTAACATTCAAATAAAACCCAGCCCTGAAAAGTATTTATTTGCACGTCATCTCATTGGGGAAACGCACAGCATTGAACCGATTTCCGGAGCCAAGATGGCGTCGCTGTGAGAGGGATTGTTTTCTCGCTTGTCCAAGCAACTGAGGGTTAGGTGGTTAACAGTCTAATATTGGCTATCAATGTAGCAAGAAACTAACTATAACTTATTTTAGCTACATATGGCAAGTTTAGCGTTTGTGTCAAGTTGAATGTGAAGAACACGACAGAAAAACAAGAAAATATGGAATATCCAAGCTTCACAGAAGACTGCAGGCATGCTAGCTAGCTACGGATGAGAGCCAGAGCAGCATGGATACACAAGATGTCGCTAGCTCAAGCAAGAGAAAGAACAGGACGGACCAGGAAGAGATCATTGCAACCTCTTTACCTCTGACCCCAATTAAAAATCCACAGGAGAAAAAAGTGAAAGAGGACAATTCCATGTCTGAACTTTTCTCTGCAATCCAGACCCTGACTACTAAACAAGATGCTACGTTCTCCAAAGTGTCCATCATAGAGCGGGCTACTGAAGAAACATCAAAGAAGATTGATCATTTGTCAGAGACTGTCCGTCAGCTTCACACAGTTGAGAACAAGGATAATATAACGTTCCTAGAGAACGAGCTGAAGAAACTGCAATCCCCAAATAATGAGCTGTGTGAGAATGTAGCTGAACTTCAATGGTACTCTTGCAGGTGGGATCTGAAAATCCAAGGTGTAAAAGAGGTAGAGGGAGAGGATATTAGAGAAGTAGTCATTACATATTTTTTATCCCTTTACACTTGTGTGTATAAGGTAGTAGTTTTGGAATTGTTAGCTAGATTACTCGTTGGTTATTACTGCATTGTCGGAACTAGAAGCACAAGCATTTCGCTACACTCGCATTAACATCTGCTAACCATGTGTATGTGACAAATAAAATTTGATTTGATATCCTGGGAAAGGTGGCTCCGTGCATCAAAGACCAGCTAAGAAACGTGATCGACTTGGGAAACAAAGATCTAATGGACCCCCTCGCAATGTCATCCTACGCTTCACTATGCGCCACTACAGGGACATCATCTGGAAAATGGCCAAAGGGAACACGTTTCTGGATGAGAAGAAGCTCCGCATCAAAGAGGCTCTGATTCCGCAGGATCAGATTGCCAGGGAGAAACTGTGGCCAATTATACAGAAAGTACGACGAGGGAAAGAAGGCTGGGTTCAAGGGAACACGTGTTCACCGAAGGAAGAAAGATTACTGGCTAGCTCTGACATGAACCACACTTGAACTGTGAGTACATTTACTGTACTGCCACGAGTAAATTTACAGTTCGAAGTACAATTTATGAACACTTGCCAACCCAAAAAAGATAAAAGGGATTTGTTATACTGTTAACCACCGCTACCTCAACTGAGTGTCGTTTTCTGTCCGATTAACCCTCTCAATGTTTACTGTTTGTTTTATTGTTCACATTACTACATCTGTCTAGTTTGTGTCTCTTTATTTTTTAATGCAGGAGTTTGTTTTCAACTCTCTCTGTCGTTAGCCTGAATGCTAGGAGTTTGAGAGATCTTACAAAAAGAAAGCCTCATTTTTATATTGTAAACGCAGTAATGCAGATGTAGTTTTTCTTCAGGAAACTCATTTGTGTAAAGTGACTTGAAATTTTGGAAGACATGGCCTATTTCAGTCATGGCCTATTTCAGTCATGGCCTATTTCAGTCATGGATCAAACCATTCTGCTGGTGTTTGACGCTTATCCACAAGTTTAAAGGCAACATTCTAGAATCCACATCTTCACAGGATGGCAGATGGGTCATAGTAACAGTTAAACTTGACAATGCTATTTTCATCATCTTTATTGTAACTCACATGCTCTTTTAGCCCAATTTCTAATTCTCTCAGGAGATTTAAAAAACAATTTTTTACCACTTTTTCTCCCCAAGTCCTCCGATACACAACCCAACCAAGCCGCACTGCTTCTTAACACAGCGTGCATCCAACCCGGAAGCCAGCCGCACCAATGTGTCGGAGGAAACACTGTGCACCTGGCAACCTTGGTTAGCGTGCACTGCGCCCGGCCCGCCACAGGAGTCGCTGGTGTGCGATGAGAATCAAACCCACAAATGCTGATGCTCCAGATACTCAACTAGTCTAAAGAAGGTCAGTTTTCAGCTGTGCTAATATAATTGCAAAAAAGTGTTCTAATGATCAATTAGCCTTTTTAAAATTACAAACTTGAATTAGCTAACACAACGTGCCATTGGAACACAGGAGTGATGGTTGCTGATAATGGGCCTCTGTATGACTATGTATTTATTCCATAAAAAATCTGCTGTTTCCAGCTACAATAGTAATTTACAACATTAACAATGTCTACACTGTATTTCTGATTAATTTGGTGTTATTTTAATGGACAAAATAACTTTTGAACGGGTGTGTATATATGTAATGTATGTATGTATGTATGTATGTATATATGTAATGTATGTATGTATGTATGTATGTGTGTGTGTATGTATGTATATATGTATGTATGTGTGTATGTATATATGTAATGTATGTATGTATGTATGTATATATGTAATGTATGTATGTATGTATGTGTGTATGTATGTATGTATGTATGTATATATGTAATGTATGTATGTATGTATGTATGTGTGTGTGTATGTATGTATGTATGTATGTGTGTATGTATGTATGTATGTATGTATATATGTAATGTATGTATGTATGTATGTATGTATGTATGTATGTATATATGTAATGTATGTATGTATGTGTGTATGTATGTATGTATGTATGTATATATGTAATGTATGTATGTATGTATGTATGTGTGTGTGTATGTATGTATGTATGTATGTATGTATGTATGTATGTATATATGTAATGTATGTATGTATGTATATATGTAATGTATGTATGTATGTATGTATGTGTGTGTGTATGTATGTATGTATGTATGTATATATGTAATGTATGTATGTATGTATGTATGTATGTATGTGTGTGTGTATGTATGTATGTATGTATGTATGTATATATGTAATGTATGTATGTATGTATGTATGTGTGTGTGTATGTATGTATGTATGTATGTATATATGTAATGTATGTATGTATGTATGTATGTATGTATGTATGTATGTATGTATGTATGTATGTATGTATGTATGTATGTATATATGTAATGTATGTATGTATGTATGTATGTGTGTGTGTGTATGTATGTATGTATGTATGTATGTATATATGTAATGTATGTATGTATGTATGTATGTGTGTGTGTATGTATGTATATATGTAATGTATGTATGTATGTATGTATGTGTGTATGTATGTATGTATGTATGTATGTATGTATATATGTAATGTATGTATGTATGTATGTATGTATGTGTGTGTGTATGTATGTATGTATGTATGTATGTATGTATGTATGTATGTATGTATGTATGTATGTATGTATGTATGTATGTATGTATGTATGTATGTATGTATGTATGTATGTATGTATGTGTGTGTGTGTGTGTGTGTGTGTGTGTGTATGTATGTATGTATGTATGTATGTATATATGTAATGTATGTATGTATGTGTGTGTGTGTATGTATGTATGTATGTATGTATGTATGTATGTATGTATGTATGTATGTATGTATGTATGTATGTATGTATGTATGTATGTATGTATGTATGTATGTATGTATGTATGTATGTATGTATGTATGTATGTATGTATGTATGTATGTATGTATGTATGTATGTATGTATGTATGTATGTATGTATGTATGTGTGTGTGTGTGTGTGTGTGTGTGTGTGTGTATGTATGTATGTATGTATGTATGTATATATGTAATGTATGTATGTATGTATGTGTGTATGTATGTATGTATGTATGTATGTATGTATGTATGTATGTATGTATGTATGTATGTATGTATGTATGTGTGTGTGTGTGTGTGTGTGTGTGTGTGTGTGTGTGTGTGTGTGTGTGTGTGTGTGTGTGTGTGTGTGTGTGTGTGTGTGTGTGTGTGTGTGTGTGTGTGTGTGTGTGTATGTGTGATATATATATATATATATATATAACAATTTGTGCATGTATTTTCTTGTTTAAACCTGTGTTTTGTTTGATGTATGTAAGTTGTTGATCATTTTGTATTATGAAATATAATAATGAAGAAAACTGACACTGATTTCCATGAAGTTCCCACTTTGTATTTCCCACTTCAACCCCTAATCTACTATACCTTGACTAAAACGATGACTAATTTACTTAAATCGTTGTGCAACATCGTGGGTAAGCTCTGGGCATTGTCTTTCAGCTGAAAAAAAAGATTTTCGCTGTTGTGGTACAAAATGTCATACAAAAGTTTCAAATGCATTTTGGTATTACTAAATGTGTAGTGTGATAGGTTTTTAAACACACAAAAATGTTGATTTTATAAAATGTTTAATAAATAGTCTTCCTCAAATTAAGGGGATGATGACGGATTCTTTGTGAGAGGGAGGGAAGCTGATTTAAATTGGTCCTCTACTCGTGTCTCAGACACTTCATTCAGGATAAGTGAAGTTAGCCCTGAGTTAGCATGCCCCGGATCAAGTTAGTTCTGAAGGATTCGTTGCCACATTAATGTACCTGGCTAAAAGGTGAGCCACTTTTGTGACACCAGTTTTCCCGAGTTAACCTCAGAGTTGATGAAAGTTACCTTGCTATTTCCTCAAACCAGATTTGTAGTATAGGGCCAGGCCACTAGGACAAAATGGCAACACTGCATTACTGCACCAAAAAGAGCTGGATCCTAACTAGAGAAATGCATGTACCTTAGACTTTCTCATAAATCATGCATTTAAATTAGACAGACCTTGGAGGGTCATTTTATTTTTTGATCTGTTTGAAACTTGCTCTTGCTCAAAGCTCTTGGATTTGCATGTTCTTTGGATTCTATATAGTATAACTTCTCATGAGATTAAATTAATGTAAATAACATTCTGTCTTCAGATGGCAGAGGACAGTCTCCAGACCCTGGAAGCTCCTCCCCCTGACCCCTCAAACCCTAGCAGAGTCTTCCTAGAGGTCACGCTGAAGGAGGGCTGCTATCCCATGATGCCTCACTCCATGTACTGTCTGCCACTCTGGCCGGGCATCACTCTGGTGCTGCTCACTAAGGTCTGTATACACACACATATATACACACAGACACACACATTCAAAGAGAAAGAGTGGGCAAATCATGCAAATCGCACAACTGTGGGTGTTATTTTAAATCAGACCAGAAGATGGCAGTAACTTGTCACTGAGATAAGACTGCTCTCTCTATCTCTCCCTCATTCCTTCTCTCTCTGTAGATACCTAACAGTAACCTGGCCATGTCAGTCTATGTGTTCCTGGAGGCATTTGCTAAGTTGGAGAAGCGTCTGAGTGAAGGTCTGGAGGGGTCAGCGGCCCGCGGCCAGACGTCCATACAGGACCTCCGCAACAAACTGGACAAGTTCATTAGGGCATTGGGAACCTCAGACATACAGGTGGGTGTAATGTCATTGAAAAGCATTTGATATGCTGCCAGTGACATTTAAAACCTCATTTCAGTTTGTGACAAAACAAGCAAGTATTGCATAGAGAATCATTGTACCATCTTAACCTCTGTGAAATATATTTTCCATAACCCAAAATATTGTATTTTCAGCTATTTGAAGCTGGTGTACAAAACCGGAAGTAAGACGCAGAAAATAAACTTAAGAACGGGAAGCATAGAAATAGCACACATAGAACATATCTACAGCGTCTTAAACTTGCTTTCATTGAGAATGACAGATCTATAACACACAATTCTATGGTCAAGTCGCCCAAAATGTTACATAAAAACATTGCTAAAGTATTTATAACACATCTGCTGGTCTCGTCTCTTTCAGACGTCCCAGCTACAGAGTGTGTGGACAGAGTTTAAGAGCCGCGCATTCACCAGAGGAGGACCTGGCTTCAGCAAGGAGTAAGTGTCTTGTCTACTGCCACCTGCTCTATATGTCCCAATCCCATGTCGACCCCTAGCCCTGCTCCCTATGTTCTACTGTAGATCTGGAGGATTAGATACAGTGTGTATATGTGTGGGTCTACATTTTTTTTATATATATAGGAGTCAAAATGGGCCAGCATCCCTGTGGAACGCTTTCAACACCTTGTAGAGTCCACTCGTTACCTGTGTGTGTGTATATATATATATACATACATACATACACACACAGTGGGGCATAGGGTCGGGCAAAAAAGTATTTAGTCAGCCACCAATTGTGCAAGTTCTCCCACTTAAAAAGATGAGAGGCCTGTAATTTTCATCATAGGTACACTTCAACTATGACAGACAAAATGAGGGGGAAAAATCCAGAAAATCACATTGTAGGATTTTTAATGAATTTATTTGCAAATTATGGTGGAAAATAAGTATTTGGTTACCTACAAACAAGCAAGATTTCTGTCTCTCACAGACCTGTAACTTCTTCTTTAAGAGGCTCCTCTGTCCTCCACTCGTTACCTGTATTAATGGCACCTGTTTGAACTTGTTATCAGTATAAAAGACACCTGTCCACAACCTCAAACAGTCACACTCCAAACTCCACTATGGCCAAGACCAAAGAGCTGTCAAAGGACACCAGAAACAAAATTGTAGACCTGCACCAGGCTGGGAAGACTGAATCTGCAATAGGTACGCAGCTTGGTTTGAAGAAATCAACTGTGGGAGCAATTATTAGGAAAATGGAAGACATACAAGACCACTGATAATCTCCCTCAATCTGGGGCTCCACGCAAGATCTCACCCCGTGGGGTCAAAATGATCACAAGAACGGTGAGCAAAAATCCCAGAACCACACGGGGGGACCTAGTGAATGACCTGCAGAGAGCTGGGACCAAAGTAACAAAGCCTACCATCAGTAACACACTACGCCGCCAGGGACTCAAATCCTGCAGTGCCAGATGTGTCCCCCTGCTTAAGCCAGTACATGTCCAGGCCGGTCTGAAGTTTGCTAGAGAGCATTTGGATGATCCAGAAGAAGATTGGGAGAATGTCATATGGTCAGATGAAACCAAAATATAACTTTTTGGTAAAAACTCAACTCGTCGTGTTTGGAGGACAAAGAATGCTGAGTTGCATCCAAAGAACACCATACCTACTGTGAAGCATAGGGGTGGAAACATTATGCTTTGGGGCTGTTTTTCTGCAAAGGGACCAGGACGACTGATCCGTGTAAAGGAAAGAATGAATGGGGCCATGTATCGTGGGATTTTGAGTGAAAACCTCCTTCCATCAGCAAGGGCATTGAAGATGAAACGTGGCTGGGTCTTTCAGCATGACAATGATCCCAAACACACCGCCCGGGCAACGAAGGAGTGGCTTCGTAAGAAGCATTTCAAGGTCCTGGAGTGGCCTAGCCAGTCTCCAGATCTCAACCCCATAGAAAATCTTTGGAGGGAGTTGAAAGTCCTTGTTGCCCAGCAACAGCCCCAAAACATCACTGCTCTAGAGGAGATCTGCATGGAGGAATGGGCCAAAATACCAGCAGTGTGTGAAAACCTTGTGAAGACTTTCAGGAAACGTTTGACCTCTGTCATTGCCAACAAAGGGTATATAACAAAGTATTGATTTATACTTTTGTTATTGACCAAATACTTATTTTTCCACTATAATTTGCAAATAAATTCATTAAAAATCCTACAATGTGATTTTCTGGAGAAAATAAATTATCATTTTGTCTGTCATAGTTGAAGTGTACCTATGATGAAAATTACAGGCCTCTCTCATCTTTTTTGCACAATTGGTGGCTGACTAAATACTTTTGTGTGTGTGTTTTTGTTTGTTTGTTTGTTTGTTGGTTTGTTTGTTTGAGCTAGAAAATATAAGCATTTTTCTGCTCTTGCGATAACATCTGCAAATCTGTGCACGCAACCATCAAACTTTGATTTGATTTGCCATGGGTCCATTTAGCATTTGGCAAGATGTGTATCATTATGTTATCTCTAAACTCTGTCCCTAGCCTGGTTCCCTGGTGTCGTACTATGAAGAGTCAGCTGTGTGGAGTCTACAGACAATGTTTCATCACAGAGAACACAGTTGGAGGAGGGAATCCACAGCGTCTATCACCCAGTCTACAGGACAGAGCTCTCACCATGGTGCAGTACGTATGAGGCCCAGGACTAGCTAATATTATTTCTCTCAATAGCAACCAACCAGTGCTGTATGTATTGTGTAAAGGCCTGATACTATTCTTATCTTCTCTATTCTCTCTCCCTCCTCTTGTCCTTCCTCCTTTCAACCCCCCCCCCCCCCCCCTCTCTCAGGGAGAAATTGATGGATTGGAAAGACTTCCTGTTGGTGAAGAGTAAGAGAAACATCACCATGGTGTCATATCCTGCCTCACATTAACCCCGCCCTCTGGAGCCATGTTAGAAATCTCAAATGGCCCCTTATTTCCTATGCTTGTGCTCCTAATATTATGAGGTTAGATGTAGGGTTGGTGTATTAAAGAGAAGGGGTAGCCTATACAAAGTCTTTAGAAGAGGTAGCGTTTGACCAAAACACCCAGTTGTTCTCCAAGAGGGTTGGCCACCCCTGATCTTGACTAACCGGGAGCAATAAGTAAATTATTGTAGAAACTCCCATTGTCAGGCTAAATCTCCAATGGTTTCAGTGCAGACCCCCATGTTTCCCCATTTCCAGAGCATTTTAAAGCAATAGGAGCTGATAGCTATCCATGAGGTATGTTGTGCCCTGGTGTGTCACAGACAGTTTTTATTTATATATTGGATGAAATGTCTACTGTATGTCACTGAAGGGGTAGAATGTAATCATGCAGCTCGTTGAAATCGAACCAAATGTTGCTACTGTACACTAGTTTGACCAGGTTGGACAGATATCTCTAGACAAGAGATTGTCAAGTGTATTTACTCCAGATGATGTTACTGTAGCGTTGTGGTATTAGGCTCTGTGTTGTACTGTATCTGTGTGTTGTGAGGTGTATTGACCTTAACACAGCGGATATTACGTACCTTGAGGAGTTCCCGGGCCTGATCCATTTCATCTACGTCGACCGCACCGCTGGTCAGATGATCGCGCCATCTCTCAACATCACGGACCGCGCAACCTCTGAGCTAGGAAAGGGGCCACTGGCTCACTTCATAAAGGGCAAGGTTAGACTGTACCATCTACACTGGTTCTAGAGGGTTGTCTAAGAGTTATCCACTAGTTTGAGATTGTAATCAACTAAAGTAGGCTCTCAATGCATATGGGAAATCAAAAGTTGCCTCTGTAAATGTAAAGCTGGTTTGATATTTTTAGTAAATGGATTTCACTGATGATTTCTCAGTCTCTCTCTGTCTGTATATCTCTGTTTCTCTCCCTCTCTGTATCTCTCGCTCTCTTTCTTCTTTTCTTCTCGGTCTCTCTCTGTCTGTATATCTCTGTTTCTCTCCCTCTCTGTATCTCTCGCTCTCTTTCTTCTTTTCTTCTCAGTCTCTCTCTGTCTGTATATTTCTGTTTCTCTCCCTCTCTGTATCTCTCGCTCTCTTTCTTCTTTTCTTCTCGGTCTCTCTCTGTAGGTATGGGGCCTGGTTAATACATCGAGGATTTACCTACAGAAGGGTTATTCCACTGTCACTCTGAGAGATGGAGACTACTTCTTCTGCTACTTCCTCTGGTTCGAAAACGAAACGGTAAATTACCTCAATGTTGGGTATACCAAGCTGGATTTTTCCATTGGAATGTTCTAGAACGTCATTGTTTGTATGACCCTTGACCTCTGTCACCTGACCAATCAGGGCTACAAGCTGGAAGTAAAGGACCTGCCAATACTGCCAAATGACTCCGCCCCCATCGGAATGCTGGCCTGGGACTACTACAGGTGAGGAGGAGGTTCTGTGTGGGTATGTGTATAATGCATTCTCTAGTATTCATGGCTGTATTACAGGAGTGTGTGTGTGCTCCTGTTCCCCTCCACAGGAAGCTGTTGCGCTACTACAGTAAGAGCCACCAGGGGGAGGTGGTGAAGTGTTATGAGCTGCTGACAGTCCATCTAGGAGTCATCCCAACAGAGTACATACTACAACACTGTAGTCAATTAGCACGCAAACTCTGGGAGCCCTCACGTATACCCCTACTGTAGGAGACACACACACACATAGATCACTGATTGTACAAAATATTATGTACACCTGCTCTTTCTATGACATTAACTGACCAGGTGAAAGGTATATCTTATTGATGTCACTTGTTAAATCCACTTCAATCAGTGCAGATAAAGGAGAGGAGACAGGTTAAAGAATAATTTTTAAGCTTTGAGACAATTGAGACATTGGTTGTGTATGTGTGCCATTCAGATAGTGAATGGGCAAGACAAAAAATGTAAGTGCCTTTGAACAGGGTATGTTAGTAGGTAGGTGCCAGGGGCACCGGTTTGTGTCAAGAACTGCAACGCTGCTGGGTTTTTCACACTCAACAGTTTCCCGTGTGTATCAAGAATGGTCCACCACCCAAAGGACATCCAGCCAACTTGACACAACCGTGAGAAGCATTGGAGTCAAAATTGGCCAGCATCCCTGTGGAATGCTTTCAACACCTTGTAGAGTCCATTCCCCCTGACGAATTAAGGCTGTTCTGAGGGGAAAGAGGAGGGGTATTCAACTCAATATTAGGAAGGTGTTCTTAATGTTTTGTATATTCAGTGTATACACACACCATTACTGCGGTAATACACACACAAACACCAGGGAAGGCTGGTGGGAGGTGCTATGGCTGATGATTGCAATGGCTAAAAGGGAATAAATGGAAACCACATGTTGGTGACTCCGATCCATTGATACCATTCCAGATATTACAATGAGCTTGTCCTCCTATAGCTCCTCCCACCAGCCTCCACTGACACACACACACACATCCGTGACCATGAAACATGGTGCTACACATTCAACCCTGCTGAAACGTGTGGGCATCAGTGCCAATAAAGGATGTTTACAGGTGACAGTTTGTCCAACAATAACAGTGTGTATTCTATATTCCAAATCATCCTGTTCTACGATCTGCAAGTCACTGGTATGACATAGCCAAGTGATTAACCTTTAGCACTGATAAATACTGTTTGACTAGCACTTGTCCTGCTGCTTTTATGATACAATACCTCATTGTTGTCATCACTGGCTTTTCTCTGAATCCTCAAAAATACTTTATCCTTTCATGTTTTTGTGTTTTGTTTTAGTTTTTTGAATAGATTGTTTTACCTAGTGGATAATGACAAGTTCAAACTGCTTTGAGTCTTTTCAGTGATAGCAGATATTGCAGTTATAATATAGTCTGTTTTTCTTTTCTTTCACCATGTATTGAATTCAGTCAATTATTGTATTTTTTTTCTTCTTCATTTCTCACAAGTTACTTTTCTAGAATGTTTCTGCTAACAATTAAAATGGGTGTTATAGTGATGACATGGCAGTGCAATGAAAATATGAACAAGTAACTCACACGGCTGAGCGTGAGACCAGGTGCATGGAGCAAACAATATACTTATTAAATATAAGAAAAAACTCCAGCACACTGGTAATATTGATGCTTTCAAATCAAGATTACTAGTGTGCTAGAGTTTATTTTTTTCGAATGCAATAAAAAAACACTTCTCCTTGTTTCTTTGCTTTAAACCCAGTTGAGCTGACAGACGTTTTGCACTGTTTCGCTATTGTTTTTGTCTTCAATCTAGTAAGAAGGCAATATTTTATTCATGTAGTAGTGTCCCCCCCCAGAAAGTTAGGACCTTTGGCTTTCACCTGGAATTGTTTATTTATGCCAGAGAAAGAAAAAAGCCTTTTCAACCCATAAGATCTAGTACACAATAGAAGTATACTAAAACATATACAAATATGATGGTATGATAAAAATAATAAAAATGTGTGAATTAAGCCTTTTCATACATTATCAAATGTCCATATATAGTTAGAATCTATTTTAGGAACATCTACCCCATATATTTCACCTTCTTCATTACTTTACCAAACATATGATTTTAGTTATAGTCAAAATTTGTTACATTTGTGAACATCTAAATCAACATTTGGGCCATTTTAACAGCATGCCTCTCTGCTTTAGGGGATAAGGGCTATGTAAAGGGCTCTATTTATTTATTTATTTTTTCTGAGCTGCCGCCAACGTAAAACAAATGTTTGACTTCCACACAAAATTACTTCTTTACTTGGACAATGTCGAAGTCCTCTGTCGAATAAACGTGTATTTGCCTCCCTCTGGTTGTTGGCTGTATCACAACCGGCCGTGATTGGGAGTCCCATAGGTCGGCGTACAATTGGGCCAGCGTCGTCCGGGTTTGGCCGGGGTAGACCGTCATTGTAAATAAGAATTTGTTCTTAACTGACTTGCCTAGTTAAATACAAAAATAATGCGGCCTACACACTTCTTTAAACCTAAAATAAGGAAGGTCCGGATGGCTGTCTTCTGACTTCTAAAACGGTGGGAAATCAATAAAATAAGTCATGTTAAGGTACATATTTTTAAAAGTAATTCTAGTGCCCGATTTTGGGGACTGTCAGCTTTAATGATCCCTTTGAGCATGGTAAAGTTATTAATAAGGCATTGGTTGGTATATCAATATACCCAATCACTAGAAAGATACATGTCCTTCCTAACAGTTGATGGAAAGGAAGGAAATTGTTCAGAAATTTCACCATGAGGCTAATGGTGATTTTAAAACAGTTAGAGTTTAATGGCTGTGATAGGATAAAACTGAGGATGGATCATCAACATTGTAATTACTCCACAATACTAACGTAATTGACAGAGTGGAAGAATGAAGCCTACACAGCCTTAAAATATTCCAAAACATGCATCCTGTTTGCAACAAGGTCTAAAGTAATGCTGCAAAAAAATGTGGCAAAGGAATTCCATTTTTGTCCTGAATACAAAATGTTATGTTTGGTGAAAATCAAGCATGTTGATGGCTGCATTTTATTATGGGTATGATTGTCATCGGCAAGGACTAGGGTGTTTTTCTGGATTAAAAACAATGGAATTGAGGTAAGCACAGGTAAAATCCCTGAGGAAAACCTGATTCAATTTGCTTTTCACCAGACACTGGGAGACAAATTCACCTTTCAGCAGGACAATAACCCAAATCACAATGCTAAATTTGAGCGGCCTAGTTACAGTTTTGACTTACATCTGCTTGAAAATCTATGGCAAGACTTGAAAATAGCTGTATAACAATGATCAACAACCATATTGACAGAGTTTGAGGAATTATATAAGAGAAATTGGCAAATATTGCACAATCAAGGTGTGCCAAGCTTCTAGAGACTAAGCCAAAAAGACAGCTGTAATCACTTCTAAAGGTGTTTTTAACATGTTTTGACGGGGGGTGAATACTTATCTCAACAAGATAAGATAATCTTAACAAGTGACTTTTTGTCGGATGCCCATGTTGCCTATACCTAAATCCGCCACTGCTCGCAGGAGTTACTTTTTGGTCTAAACTCCACTCACCGTGTATGGAGGAAGAAAAAGGATGAATACAACCCCAAGAACACCATCCCAACCGTGAAGCATGGAGGTGGAAACATCATTCTTTGGGGATGCTTTTCTGCAAAGGGGACAGGACAACTGCACCGTATTGAGGGGAGGATGGATGGGGCCATGTATCGCGAGATCTTGGCCAACAACCTCCTTCCCTCAGTAAGAGCATTGAAGATGGGTCGTGGCTGGGTCTTCCAGCATGACAATGACCCGAAACACACAGCCAGGGCAACTAAGGAGTGGCTTCGTAAGAAGCATCTCAAGGTCCTGGAGTGGCCTAGCCAGTCTCCAGACCTGAACCCAATTGAAAATCTTTGGAGGGAGCTGAAAGTCCGTATTGCCCAGTGACAGCCCCAAAACCTGAAGAATCTGGAGAAGATCTGTATGGAGGAGTGGGCCAAAATCCCTGCTGCAGTGTGTGCAAACCTGGTCAAGAACTACAGGAAACGTATGATCTCTGTAATTGCAAACAAAGGTTTCTATACCAAATATTAAGTTATGTTTTTCTGATGTATCAAATACTTATTGCATGCAATAAAATGCTAATTAATTACTTAAAAATCATACAATGTGATTTTCTGGATTTTTGTTTTAGATTCCGTCTCTCACAGTTGAAGTGTACCTATGATAAAAAATTACAGACCTCTACATGCTTTGTAAGTAGGAAAACCCGCAAAATCGGCAGTATATCAAATACTTGTTCTCCCCGCTGTATGTTTGTTCTTGATGAATAAATTCAATGAAAACATTTAGTTGTTTCTCTGTAATTTTACATTTTAGTACAGAAACATTTTAGTACAGAAAGCTGTATAGTGTAAACAACATTTGTAACATACAAACATTTTTGTTTCAGACCGATAAATCTACACATATTTGTGTGAAGGTATTCGGCACCAGTCCCTGATTGGTTGTTTCACGGTATGAGACTGACAGGTATTTACAAGGTATCACTTGACGTACTTATAAATAATGTAATCCTCCAAAACAGTGTGTTCACAGGCCTGGAGTCTGGAGGCCTTGTAAAACGAAAGCTACTAGGGCTGACACTGAGGCAGTGTGTACAACTAAGAGCTTGTGGAATGAATGCACCTTGTGCTCATGACTCTGGATCAGGGTTTGTATCTGTGCACACACTTGTGTGTGTATGTAGGTGGGGTGTTGAGGGGTCATGTGTCGCCATGGCAGCCAGCACAGGGTATACACCACAAACACACACAGTAGTAGTCCTTTCTACTAGGGTTTCACATTGCCCCTCGGTGAGGCTGGCATTCCAATCAGGAAGTATAAGACCACTCAGACCTCCACAACACGGCTGGTAACCTGAGCAGACAAACTGACATTTAGACAGAGAATCTGTTTACTATTCAGCTTTTCTACCTGTTAGAACGGTTAGATATAGATTGGAAGTGAGGATTGTAAAGTTGTTTCAACCACAGGTTGTGTTCCTGTTGTTTTGTTTTGTTTTCATTTCAACCCAGAATGGATGTGCAGTGGCCTACCAATGAGAAAAAAATTACTCGACCTCAAGAAATCTGAGGGAAGTGGAAATTATTATTTATTTAGCATGTTTTAAATTCTAAATTAATAATTTTATTTAATAGGTAACTTGCTATTGCCTTTTTATAAACAACAAT
The DNA here is from genome assembly GCF_013265735.2 of Oncorhynchus mykiss. Lineage (NCBI taxonomy): Eukaryota > Metazoa > Chordata > Actinopteri > Salmoniformes > Salmonidae > Oncorhynchus > Oncorhynchus mykiss. Next base: position 37,033,357 of record NC_048587.1, read on the forward strand.
GGAGTATTTAAAAATAACATTCCTTGCCCCAGGACACTTCAACAGGTGACTATCCAGGAAAAAAATGAAAATCTCTATTAACTCTATTAACTCTACTCTATTAACATGGCAAGTGGGACACTTTCCTGCGAGGCTATATATGACTGTGTGACTACATGTGACTCATTGACTGTATACAAAGCCATCAATGACGTCACACCATTCATTCTTCTGTGAAGACTCAATGGCACCTTTGAAGGTCAGGAAGTCAGTTTTAGCTTGCTAATATGGCATGTCAAGGTGGAGATTCTCAAGACATAACATGCGTAGTTTGAGCTACTCCAGGAAGTGACTTTGCAGGTTTCGACCAGGGCAAAACGACTGCCCCTGCTCATTGAGTATCTCAAGTTGAAGGCCGCTGGTACTGCAGGCTGCTGGTAGCAACAAAGTTATCCTTCTAACTTCTTCTGTGTGCGATTTAAAAATAATTGGTTAAAGGACTTACATCTGGTGTAATATAATTATTGGTACCATGATTGTCTTCCAATTTTTTTTTACACAAATATTGACCATTCACTATAGTGGGGAAGCCTGATTTCTGAAATCTACAGCCTGCAGTTGTAATGGGGTGAGTGACTGGTTGCTGGGAAGTCAGGCGCAGGAGAGCAGAGATGGGTGATAACCGGAGAACTTTAATATACACCCTGGCCCAAAGGCACAGGCGAGGCAGCACAAAGCACAACCACGGTAACATGAACCGGATTAAACAAAACAAAGGTTTGAAACAAACCTAGCGCAAGCAGGCCTGTAGCGTAACACCCTACACAAAGAACAATTCCACACACAGACATGGGGGAAACAGAGGGTGTGGGAAAACAAGACAAAACAAATGGAAAATGAAAGGTGGAGCGGCGATGGCTAAAAGACCGGTGACGTCGACCGCCGAACGCGCCCAAACAAGGAGAGGGACCGGCTTCGGCGGAAGTCGTGACAGTGCCCTCCCCTTGATGCGCGACTCCAGCAGCGCGCCGACACAGGCCTCGGGGACGACCCGGAGGGCGAGGTGCAGGGCGATCCGGACAAAGACGTTGGAACTCCTGCAGCATAGAAGGGTCCAAAACGTCCTCCACCGGGTCCCAGCATCTCATCTCCCCTCGCCCGACGCCTCGTATCCAGTATGATGCGAACGGAGTACACCGGGGCCCCCTCGATGTCCAAAGGAGGCGGAGGAACCTCCCGCACCTCAGACTCCTGGAGCGGGCCAGCCACAACCGGCCTGAGGAGAGACACATGGAACGAGGGATTAATAAGATAATCGGGGGGAAGTTGTAACCGGTAACTAGAGCCAGACTCGGTCGAGAGCCAGACCCTGTCCCCCGGTGCGAACACCGGGATCTCACTGCGGTGACGGTCTGCGCTAGCCTTCTGGCGCAGCACGGCCCGCTGGAGGTGAACATGGGTGGCGTCCCAGGTCTCCTCCGCGTGCCTGAACCAGTTGTCCACCGCAGGAGCCTCGGTATGACTCTGATGCCAATTCGCCAGCATCGGCTGGTACCCCAGTACGCACTGGAAGGGCAAGAGGTTAGTGGAGGAGTGGAGGAGCGAGTTCTAAGCCATCTCGGCCTAGGGCACGAATTCCCCGGCCGGTCCTGACAATAAGACTGCAGAAACCTACCCACATCCTGGTTCAATCTCTCCACCTGCCCATTACTCTCGGGGTTAAAACCCGAGAGGCTGATCGAAACCCCCAGACGTTCCATGAACGCCCTCCAGACCCTCAAAGTGAATTGGGGACCCCGATCAGACATTATATTCTCAGGCACCCACTAGTGACGGAAGATGTGCGTAAACAAGTCTGTAGGGTTGTAGGGAGACCGGGAAGAGGGAGGAGACGGCAGGACTTGGAAAAATGGTCCACAACGACCAGGATCGTGGTGTTACCCTGTGAGGGAGGAAGATCGGTGAGGAAATCGACCGACAGATGCGACCAAGGCCGTTGTGGAACGGGTAAGGGGTGTAGCTTACCTCTGGGCAGGTGCCTAGGAGCCTTACACTGGGCGCACACTGAGCAGGAGGAAACATAAACCCTCACGTCCTTTGTCAAGGTGGGTCACCAGTACCTCCCACTCAGACAGCGCACCGTCCTACCGATGCCGGGATGACCAGAGGGTGACGTGTGGGCCCAGTAGATCAACCGGTCACGTCCACCGGGTAGGAGGCCGGGAGTATGGCGGTAGGATCCATGGGCCGCTCCTCTGTGTCATACAGCCAGGACAGTGCGTCTGCCTTAACATTCTGGGAACCTGGTCTGAAAGAAAGGGTGAAAACAAAACGGGTAAAAAACATGGCCCACCTTGCCTGACGAGGATTCAGTCTCCTCGCTGCCCCGATGTGCTCCAGGTTGTGGTGGTCAGTCCAGATGAGAAAAAGGTGTTGAGCCCCCTCAAGCCAATGTCTCCCACGCCTTCAATGCCCTCACCACAGCCAATAGCTCCCGGTCCCGCACATCATAGTTTCGCTCCGCCGGGCTGATCTTCTTCAAGAAGAAGGTAAAGTGGCGGAGCTTCGGTGGCGTTTCCGAGCACTGAGAGAGCACAGTTCCTATCCCAGCCTCGGACGCGTCCACCTCCACCGTGAACGCCAAAGAGGGATCCGGATGCGCCAGCACGGGAGCCGAGGTAAATTGAGCCCTTAGGTCACCAAAAGCCTTGTCCGCCTCAGCCGACCACTGCAAACGCACCGGGTCCCCCTTCAGCAGTGAGGTAATGGGAGCCGCTACCTGACCAAAACCCCGGATAAACCTCAGGTAGTAATTAGCAAACCCCCAAAAAAACTCTGCACCTTTACCGTGGTGGGAGTCGGCCAATTACGCACGACTGAAATGCGGTCACTCTCCATCTCCACCCCTGAGGTGGAAATGCGGTATCCTAGGAAGGAGAAAAACTGCTGGAAGAACAGGCATTTCTCAGCCTTGACATACAGGTCTTGCTCCAACAGTCGACCAAGCACCCTGTGCACCATAGACACATGCTTGGCGCGTGCAGCGGAGTATATCAGAGTGTCATCGATATCACCACTACACCCTGCCCGTGCAGGTCCCTGAAAATCTTGTCCACAAAGGCTTGGAAGACTGACGGAGCATTCATCAACCCGTACGGCATGACGAGGTACTCATAATGCCCTGAGGTGGTACTGAACGCTGTCTTCCACTCGTCTTCCTCCCGGATACGCACCAGGTTGTAAGTACTCCTGAGATCTAATTTTGTGAAGAAGCGTTGTGGCTATGAGAGGTAGCGGGTAACTGTACTTCACAATGATCTGGTTAAGGGCTCGATTGTCAATACACGGGCGCAGACCTCGCTCCTTCTTCTTCACAAAAACTAAACTCAAGGAGGTGGGTGAAGTGAAGGACCGAATGTACCCCTGACACAGAGATTCGGAGACATATGTCTCCATAGCCGTCTCGTGACTCCTGGGAAGTGCGGTGTCTACCTGAAGGTTTATCTCACAATCCCCCCATCGATGGGGTGGTAATTGAGTCGCCTTCTTCTTAGAGAAGGCGAGAGCCAAATCGGAATATTCAGGGGTAATGTGCACGCTGGAGACCTGGTCTGGACTTTCCACCGTAGTAGCACCAATGGAACCCCAAACACCTCCCTGAGCACTCTCGCGTCCACCCCATGAGAGACCTCCGTTGATATGAAACAGTGGGGTCATGACATCCCCTCGGATGGGGCCAGAGTGTCTCCTGACCCCTCCTGTCTCAGCCTCCAGTATATATGCTGCAGTAGTTTATGTGTCGGGGGGCTAGGGTCAGTTTGTTATATCTGGAGTACTTCTCCTGTCCTATTCGGTGTCCTGTGTGAATTTAAGTGTGCTCTCTCTAATTCTCTCTTTCTCTCTTTCTTTCTCTCTTTCTTTCTCTCTCTCGGAGGACCTGAGCCCTAGGACCATGCCTCAGGACTACCTGACATGATGACTCCTTGCTGTCCCCAGTCCACCTGGCCGTGCTGCTGCTCCAGTTTCAACTGTTCTGCCTTATTATTATTGGACCATGCTGGTCATTTATGAACATTTGAACATCTTGGCCATGTTCTGTTATAATCTCCACCCGGCACAGCCAGAAGAGGACTGGCCACCCATCATAGCCTGGTTCCTCTCTAGGTTTCTTCCTAGGTTTTGGCCTTTCTAGGGAGTTTTTCCTAGCCACCGTGCTTCTACACCTGCATTGCTTGCTGTTTGGGGTTTTAGGCTGGGTTTCTGTACAGCACTTTGAGATATCAGCTGATGTACGAAGGGCTATATAAATAAATTTGATTTGATTTGATGACAGGCTAACCAAGGAAGGCCTAGCACCACGGGAAACACAGGAGAGTCAATTAGGAAGAGACTGATTCTCTCCCTGTGACCCCCCTGCGTCACCATGACCAAAGGAGAGGTGGCCTCCATGATAAAGCCGGATCCTAATGTTCGACTGTCTTAACGCGTGAACTGGAAAGGGCCTAATCACTGGAACAATGGGGATCCCTAAACTATGGGGGAATGCTCTGTCGATAAAATTCCCAGCCACGCCTGAATCGAAGAGCCCCTTATGCTGGGAATGTGGGGAAAACTCAGGAAAGTTGGCTTGCATAAACAGGTGGGCAACAGAGGGCTCTGGGTGAGAATGGTGCAAGCTCACCTGAGATGACGCCGCCAGAGCGCTCTGCCTGGTGCCTCGACCCCCAGAGGAACCAACCCGACATCGACCGGCAGTGTGACCTCTGCGTCCACAGATGGTGCATGTGAAGGCTCCCCCTCCGGCCTCCCTGAGCGCAGCACTCCCAGCTCCATAGGCACCGGAGCAGTGGTGCTGGGAGATGGAACCGACAGAGCCGCGTCTGAACGTCCGTGGGTGACCAGCAGGTTATCCAGCTGGATAGACAGGTCCACCAGCTGGTCAAATGTGAGGGTGGTATCCCTGCAGACCTACTCCCGATGGACATCCTCGTGCAAGCTGCAGCGATAATGGTTGATCAGGGCCCTGTCGTTCCATCCCGCTCCGGCGGCCAGGGTCTGGAAGTCCAGGGCGAACTCCTGGGCGCTCCTTGTCCCCTGCCTCAGGTGAAAGAGACGTTCACCCACCGCTCTATCCTCGGGCAGGTGGTCGAAGACTGCCTGGAAGCGGCGGGTGAACTCCTCAAAGTGGTCCAGTGCCGCATCTCCTTCTACCCACACGGCGTTAGCCCACTCCAGGGCTTTCCCCGAGAGGCATGAGACGAGGGCGGACACCCTCTCATGTCCCGAAGGAGCCAGGTGGACGGTCCCCAGATACAGGTCCAGCTGCAGCAGGAACCTCTGGCAGTGTTCCGCCGCCCCATCAAACTTCCTGGGAAGGGTGAGACGAATCCCACTGGGACCGGGTGCAGGTGAGGTGAGTAGTGGAGACCCCTGTTGTGCTGGTGGGGGCACTGGAGGGACTCCCTGTCTCTCCCAGCAGTCCATAGTCTGTACGACGTAGTCCATGACAGCGCCGAGATGGTGAAGCATCACCACGTGCTCCCCGACGCGCTCCTCAACCCCCACAACGGGTGCACCCGCTCCTGCTGACTCCATTGATCAGGTGTGGAATTCTGTAACGGCGTGAGTGACTGGTTGCTGGGAAGTCAGGCGCAGGAGAGCAGAGATGGGTGATAACCGGAGAACTTTAATATACACCCTGGCCCAAAGGCACAGGCGAGGCAGCACAAAGCACAACCACGGTAACATGAACCGGATTAAACAAAACAAACAAACCTAGGTTTGAAACAAACCTAGGTTTGAAACAAACCTAGCGCAAGCCAGCCTGTAGCGTAACACCCTACACAAAGAACAATTCCACACACAGACATGGGAGAAACAGAGGGTAATATACATTTACTCTGAGGAGGGAATGTTAACCAGGTGTGCGGGAAAACAAGACAAAACAAATGGAAAATGAAAGGTGGAGCGGCGATGGCTAGAAGACCGGTGACGTCGACCGCCGAACGCCGCCCAAACAATGAGAGGGATGGACTTCGGCGGGATCGACTACTAACAACATTTCTCCCAAATTACAAATAAAAATATTGTCATTTAGATCATTTATTTGCAGAAAATGACAACTTGTCAAAATAACAAAAAATATGCAGTGTTGTCAGACCTCAAATAATGCCAATGAAAAATGTTCCTATTCATTTTTAAACAACACAATACAAATGTTTTAACTTTAGGTAGAGGTCAGACATCAATATTTGGTGGAATAACCCTGATTTCCAATCACAGCTTTCATGCGTCTTGGCATGCTCCCCACCAGTCTTTCACATTGATGTTGGGTGACTTTATTCCACTCCTGGTGCAAGAATTCAAGCAGCTCAGCTTTGTTTGATGGCTTGTGACCATCCATCTTCCTCTTGATCACATTCCAGAGGTTTTCAATGGGGTTCAGGTCTGGAGATTGGGCTGGCCATGACAGAGTCTTGATCTAGGGGTCCTACATCCACACCTTGATTGACCTGGCTGTGTGGGTGGCATGGAGCATTGTCCTACTGGAACAACCAATCCTCGGAGTTGGGGAACATTGTCAGAGCAGAAGGAAGCAAGTTCTTCCAAGACAACCCTGTACGTGGCTTGATTCATGCGTCCTTCACAAAGACAAATCTGCCAGATTCCAGCCTTGCTGAAGTACCCCCAGATCATCACCGATCCTCCACCAAATTTCACAGTTGGTGCCGAGACCTGGAGTGGCCTACAGGCCATAGTATCCCACACCCACTGTGAAATTTGGTGTAGGATCTGGGATATTTTCCCTCATCAATCGACACACAATGCCCCATAATGACAAAGCAAAAACAGTTTATTGACATTTTTACTCATTTATAAAACAAATATATATATATATGAAATATGACATTTACATAAGTATTCAGACCCTTTACTCAGCACTTTGTTGAAGCACCTTTAGCAGCCATTACAGCCTTGAGTCTTCTTGCGTATGACGCTACAAGCTTGACACACCTGTATTTGGGGAGTTTCTCCCATTCTTCTCTGCAGATCATTTCAAGCACTGTCAGGTTGGATGGGGAGTGTTGCTGCACAGCTATTTTCTGGTCTCTCCAGAGATGTTCCATCGGGTTCAAGTCCGGGCTTTGGGTGGGCCAATCAAGGATATTCGGAGACTTGTCCCAAAGCCACTCCTGCGTTTTCATGGCTGTATGCTTAGGGTTGTTTTCCTGTTGGAAGGTGAACCTTCACCCAGTCTGAGGTCCCGAGTGCTCTGGAGCAAGTTTTCATCAAGGATCTGTCTATACTTTGCTCTGTTTATATTTCCCTTGATCCTGACTAGTGTGCCACCACCATGCTTTACCGTAGGGATGGTGCCAGGTTTTCTCCAGAGGTGACACTTGGCATTCAGGCCAATGAGTTCAATCTTGGTTTCATCAGACCAGAGAATCTGTTTTTTCATGGTCTGAGAGTCATTAGGTGCCTTTTGGAAAACTCCAAGCGGGCTATTATGTGCCTTTTATTGAGGAGTAGCTTCTGCCTGGCCACTCTACCATAAAGGCCTGATAGGTGGTGCTGCAGAGATGGTTGTCCTTCTATAAGGTTCTCGGTCACCTCCCTGACTAAGGCCCTTCTCCACTGATTGCTCAGTTTGGCCGGGCAGCCAGCTCTAGGAAGAGTCTTGGAGATTCCAAACTTCTTCCATTTAAGAGTGATGGAGGCCACTGTGTTCTTGGGGACCTTCAATGCTGCAGAAATGTTTTGGTACCCTTCCCCAGATTTGTGCAGCGACACAATCCTGTCTCGGAGCTCTACGGACAATTCTTTCAACCTCATGGCTTGGTTTCTGCTCTGACATGCACTGTCAATGGTGGGACTTTATATAGACGGTTGAGCTCAATTTCGTGTCTCATAGGAAAGGGTCTGAATCCTTATGTAAATAAACTATTTCTGTTTTTTATTTTTAATACATTTGCAAACATTTCTGAAAACCTGTTTTCACTTTGTCGTTATGTGGTATTGTGTGTAGATTATTTATTTAATCCATTTCAGATTAAGGCTGTAATGAAACAAAATGTGGAAAAAAATCAAAGGGTCTGAATACTTTCTCGAAGGCACTATTCATATATATATATATACACACTACAGTTCAAAAGTTTGGGGTCACATAGAAATGTCCTTGTTTTTGAAAGATGTTTTTTTTTAACCTCTAGTGACACCCCATCTCGGATCCGGGAGAATAATCATCGACTGACACTAATTAGCATAACGCAACGAACATAAATATTACTCGAAAATATTCCTATTCATGAAAATCACAAGTGAAATATATTGAGACACAGCTTAGCCTTTTGTTAATCACCCTGTCATCTCAGATTTTCAAAATATGCTTTACAGCCAAAGCAAGACAAGCATTTGTGTAAGTTTATCGATAGCCTAGCATAGCATTATGTCCAGCTAGCAGCAGGTAACTTGGTCACGAAAATCAGAAAAGCAATCAAATTAAATCGTTTACCTTTGATGAGCTTCGGATGTTTTCATTCACGAGACTCCCAGTTAGATAGCCAATGTTCCTTTTTTCCAAAAGTATTATTTTTGTAGGCGAAATACCTCCATTTGTTCTTCGCATTTGGCTGAGAAATCGACCGGAAATTGCGGTCACGAAAACACCGAAAAATATTCAAAATTAGCTCCATAATATCGACAGAAACATGGCAAACGTTGTTTAATATCAATCCTCAAGGTGTTTTTCAAATATCTATTCGATAATATATCCACCGGGACAATTGGTTTTTCAGTAGGACCGATTGAAAAAATGGCTACCTCTGTATTTTACGCGAGAATCACTCTGAGAGCCATCAGGTGACCACTTACACAATGTAGCCGCTTACGGGTATTCTTCAACATAAATGCGTAAAACTACATCACAATGCTGTAGACACCTTTAGGGAATACGGAGAAAAAGTAATCTGGTTGATAACCCATTCACTGCTCAATAGGGACGCATTGGAACGCAGAGCTTTCAAAACATGAGGCACTTCCGGATTGGATTTTTCTCAGGCTTTCGCCTGCAATATCAGTTCTGTTATACTCACAGACAATATTTTTACAGTTTTGGAAACTTTAGTGTTTTCTATCCTAAGCTGTCAATTATATGCATATTCTAGCATCTTGTCCTGACAAAATATCTCGTTTACTTTGGGTACGTTATTTTTCCAAAAATGAAAATACTGCCCCCTAGTCAAATAAAATAACATCAAATTGATCAGAAATACAGTGTAGACATGGTTAATGTTGTAAATGACTATTGAGCTGGAAATGGCTGATTTTTTATGTAATATCTACATAGGTGTACAGAGGCTCATTATCAGCAACCATCACTCCTGTGTTCTAATGGCACGTTGTGTTAGCTAATCCAAGTTTATCATTTTAAAAGGCTAATTGATCATTAGAAAACCCTTTTGCAATTATGTTACCACAGCTGAAAACTGTTGTTCTGATTAAAGAAGCCATAGAACTGGCCTTCTTTAGACTAGTTGAGTATCTGAAGCATCAGCATTTGTGGGTTTGACTACAGGCTCAAAATGTCCAGAAACAATAAACTTTCTTCTGAAAGTCATCAGTCTATTCTTGTTCTGAGAAATGAAGGCTATTCCATGCAAGAAATTGCCAAGAAACTGAAGATCTCATACAACGCTGTGTACTACTCCCTTCACAAAACTGCTCTTACCAAAAGAGGAGTGGGAGGCCCCGGTGCACAACTGAGCAAGAGGACAAGTACATTAGAGTGTCTAGTTTGGGAAACAGACGCCTCACAAGTCCTCAACTGGCAGCTTCATTAAATAGTACCTGCAAAACACCAACCTCAACGGTGAAGAGGTGACTAAGTGGCCGCAAACTTTTGAATGATAGTATATATATCCTGAGCTTTGTTATATCTCCTAGATATGGGACAGTCACTTCAAAACCTTATTTCTTATTATTTATCTTTTGACAGTTTTTTGTGCCATTTATGAATGTCTTATTCAATGCGTTTGCATGGGCTATAGTAGTAATGGATAAATTCAATATTTTTTTTAATTATTTGTAAATATGTTTTTGGGGTCCTAAAATTCAAAATCAAATAGCTAAATGATCCATGGTATGACCTTCTTAAAACAATTCCATATGTCAGCAGTAACGGCTCTCCTCTTTGTCTGATGATGAGGAATAGGAATCATCGGACCAACACGCAGCGTGGTAAGTGTTCATAGTAATAAAAAAAAAATCTAGCACTGAATGACAAAAACAACAAAGCGAGTGAACGACATGAAACAGTCCTTCCTATAAGGTGAAACAACTACCCACAAACACAGGTGGGAACAGGCTACCTAAGTATGGTTCTCAATCAGAGACAATGATTGACAGCTGCCTCTTATCGGGAACCATACCAGGCCAAACACATAGAAATACAACACACAGAACAAAACATAGAATAAAAAACATACAATGAAAAACATAGAATGCCCACCCCAACTCACGCCCTGACCAAACCAAAATAGAGACATAAAAAAGGAACTAAGTTCAGGACGTGACATCAGCTTAGAAAGAATATCTTTCTTTGCTTGTTGAAAGTTCTGTCCTCAATAGTTGAAGTTCAAGCTCATTTCAACTGTATTGTCCAAGAGGAAAATTGGTTTGGCTGCAGGTACACTGAAAGCAATGGGCTAACAATCTGCCATGGGCTTGCAGTACTGTAGTAACACACATGATCAACATAAAGATTTAAAATTGTACATTTAGCCTTGGACAAACCTATTTTTAACACTTCAATAGCTTATGTAACTAAATCTTTTTCCCGTTCAGAAGGACAGCGCTGCACTTTGCCTCCATCGAAGTACACTCTACCGTCATCCAGAAGCTTCTAGAGAAAAGAGCTAACATCTATTTGAAAGATCAGGTGAGGCACACTGGCCATTACTTTCTATAGTCAATATAAATTGCCATGATAAAAGCTTTTAAATAACATAATTGACATAATTGTGTTTTTAACCTCAATACTAGGGAACAAATTGACAATTTTTTTATCACATATGTAACTTCCAAGATGTAACCTCTATATAACCTTAACTGTTGTGCTAATAATTGAATAATTGGTAAGGTTAGGACTGTGGAATGGAAAGTTAGCGATTAATCATTTGTTAAGCCTCAGACATTGTATAGTGAAGGCGGCCATGTTGTATGTGTGTTTCAGCTGGAGTCCAGAGCTGTTCCCTGGGCCCGTAGAAGAGGAAGCCTGGCTGTCGTCAAGGTCCTACAGAAACAAGGAGCTGACCTCAACATCAGGGACAAGGTAAAAGAAGTGGGTGTGTGTGTCCTAATGCTTTTGTGCAACTATAGCTTGTTGCTGACATTCATTTATTCTGGAGTTAGCCAGCTAGCAGAATGACCATCTACCCACAGCCCTACCCTTTCACCAGTCCAGGGTTGCTCTAAATGGGGTTAAGATAGAATAAAGAACAGACATGTTTCTCTGTCCTCAGACATGTCTAATTACAAGGAATTGCTATCTGTAGCATCACATCAATCCCGGTGAAGAGGAGGAGATGAGGAGAGACGCACCCATGGTGGCTGTAACTTACTTCATTTTGTTCGTTTGTTCTTTCTTTCTTTCACTAAGTTCACTAAGTTGGGTGACCTGCAAGAAGATGGTTGAAATATGCCAACGGCATGGTGGAGGGGATCCGTGCTGCACTACTAGGCTCGTTCAGAGAGCTGCTGGGGAGTAGGCAGAGACTGGACCGTCTAACCACCAATGACACTGACCTATACTAAAAAAGGTGCCATCAAGAACCTAAACGGGTTCTTCAGCTGTCCCCTTAGGAGAACCCTTTTGGTTTGAAGTAGAACCCTTTTGAGTTCCATGTAGAACCCTTTACACATAGGGTTCTACATGGAACCCAAAAGAGTTCTAACTGGAACCAAAAAGTGTTATCATATGGGGACAGCAGAAGAACCCTTTTGGAACCCTTTCACCATTGCTGCCGATGCAGGGGAACACCAGGAAGGTGAGGGAATGATCCTATAGTTCAAGACTCCGGAGCTGGGAGCCTTTTTCACAGCAGCAAAACATCTCTGAGAGGATGTTGGTGCTCCATGTATAAGCCTCCCATAGAGAAGGGTACTGCTGATCTACGGTGGAGGATTATTCACAGGGCTATCGCTATGAACAGATACGTATCACACATTGATCCATCAGTGGGGACGGGGTGTTCTGTGGGGAGGAGGAGACTGTTTTTTTCTTGTTCCAGACTGGTATGGTTGTTTTCTGTCCTGGATGGGTGGTGTACAGGCCTAGGGTTGGTCCTGACTGTGGACCTACAATATATGTTGGAGGGTCTAGGTACAACGTAGCCAACAGGTGAAGGGACTGCCTAGTAACTAGGCAAATAGCGCAGTGTGGAAGACCAGGAAACATGAGGGCTGTACGGAAACCAGAGCTGTGCTACTGGGGCTGGTGTGAGCTCATCGGTGGCTGGTGAACCGTCTGGGGGACTTTGTAGGGGTGGGGGAGGTCAGGGGGGTTTTATGTACAGTGGACGAGGAGGGGGGCTTGGTTCTAACTTTCGAGATCTGTTACAATGAAGTAATGTTTGAGGTTTTATTGATGTAACTACTGTGATTTTTTTAAATAAATGAATAAAATCTCTCTTTCTCCTTTCTCTCTCTTTCTCTCTCACTCTCTCACTTTCTCTCTCTCTGGTCCATAGCTGATGGCCTGCCCTCTCCATATGGACACCAGGACAGGCCATGCTGACGTAGAGGAACACTTGCTGAAGAGCGGAGCCAAGGTCAAAGCCAGAGACAGGGTAGGACGTCCTGCTTTCTCACTGCATCACATCTGGTCTAATATGAAATTGTAAGCCAGTTAGTGTGGTATTGCTGGGTAAAAAGCCCTTTCTCAAGCCTTTTCTCATTCCTTTCTACTTGAAATACAATAAACAATCATCAACAGTGTAACAATATGATTAATCCTCTTGGTTGTCCTCGTTATCAACATTAGCTTCATTATCCTCATAATTTGTTATTGTTATTGTGTATACCCAGTGGCGGAACTAGAGTTTTATACATGGGATGGCCAGGGGGTGGTGAAGGCTACTTCAGAGGGTCCATAGACCATAACAGAACCATAACCTGGCATCTTAGGAGCATGAATGAATTCTATGATTGCTGATTAGAGGTAGAAGTGATGACTCTCTTCAATGTGGCAGATAGTGTGGTCCAAAAGGGTTACTTCACTAGAATTCTTTAACATACTATGAATGGTCAGTGTCTCTACCTCGGAACTGCAGCTCAATTTCTTTCTCTCTCTCTCTCTCACACACACACACACACACACACACACACACACACACACACACACACACACACACACTGTACTCACATACTGGAGAGACTTGCGTCACTCTGTTTTCATTAATATATTCTGTAATCTGAGTCTATAAGTGTTGAACATCCAAAATATTTTCAGAAAATAAACCTCAAGCACCAAGGAGATAAGAGCATTTGTGTGTTACATAAATTGCATGGTTTATTTACAAAAAATTAAGTTTCTTTTTAAAAAACACTGCAATTTCACATACCAAGTATCAAGCAGAACTTGAAAAATAAAAATAATTTTGGTGCCCATCAATATTACAAACTTACAGTATCATACTTATGCTCATATATCATCTGCAATTACACAAAAAAAGTCACTTTCTTTTACTCCTCTTGTTATTTCACTTTGTACCATCTCAGCTCAGCCCTCAAGAACTTTGTTCTGGATTTGGTAGCTTGTGTACTTAACATTGCCACATGCATTCATCCTTTTCTCTATGAGAGGGTCATGCTTTGATATTTCTTCTAAGATTGTCAAAAAATTACCCTTGTTGTGAGAGTCATAAGACTCTCGATGACCTCTCTGTGCTATATTTTGAGTGATAGTTAATAGGAGCATATCTGCAATTGTTTTAATGTAAGTACAGTTTTCCTCCACTTTCTTTTTCCTGTCCTCATTTATGACATCTAACATTGATCAGTTGCTGTCAATAGCCCTTTTATGCTGATTCCAAGCATACATAGCGTTGATATGATGCTCTGCCTTCAAATGGAGCTTAAACCCAGAATCTTTAAACAGCGCCTTTTTCCAGTTACAAAAATGTGAGAAAAATGTGTACAGACGAAACAGTAAGTCGAATCTTGGCTTACAGAATATTCAAGTCATGAATTGTCCTTATACCTGGAGCTGTTGAATGCCCTTTTCCTTAGTACCATGCTGAGTTCTGGGAAATGTATTCAAACACGGCTATACATGACCCTCATCTCTGGATCTTGAAATGTCTTAAATACACATTAAATAATGTTTTGTATCTCTATGGAAATGTATAATTAAGGGATACACAAGATTAGATACTAACAGCTGCTAACTAAAATGTGTAGTTTAAAGTATAGGCCTGGCCTACCACTGGGTCCTTTTGGAACAGCATATCTGGTGCTTGGAGGGGCTTGATGACATCTCCTGGCAGTTCTGGCTCACTGTCTAGCTCAGAGCTCATTGCTTTTAATGTCAGATCGGATTTAAGCGCTGATCTGGAGATTGTCTGGCTGGATATCTGCCTTCCCAAAACCAAGCTGATTTTGTTGGGGGGGGGTGATATAGACCGCCCAATCAGAATGTATTCTATGAAGGTCTTGAAATTGTGTTGTTAAACTGTAATGATTCCCTGTTGAAGGAAATAATTTTGTTAGGGGATTTCAATACTGATGTCTGCAAAAATAATAGTTCAACCCACAATGTATTAATGTAGATCACTTGCTCTGACCCAAATGATAAAAGATCTCACCTGGATATGTGAAACAGTGCAAAGTACAATTGACTTAATATTGGTGTCTGATAAATCTAAAATATTGCAGAATGGAGTAATAGTATATGGAATCAGTGATAATTCTATTACATTTTGCACAATGAGGATTTTGAAAGATATATTTAAGTGTCACAAAACCGTTAGAATCAGAGCACTCAAAAAATACTCTGTTGAAAGTTTAGGGAGGAAGTGGGTAAAATTGACTGGTCACCTGTGCTAGATAGTGTAGGGGTAGACAGTGCCTGGGAAGTCTTTAAATGTAGATTCCCTGATGTGGTGATTGTGATGGCTCCCATTAGACGGTCAGGGTAAAGCAGAGATCTAGCCGTTGGCTTAATCATGAGATTCTAGAATCTATCCAAGCAAGGAATAAGGCCTTTAAAAAATGTAAGAACTCTCAAGAGCAGCATGATTTGGTCCTATATAAACATCACAGAAATGAAGTACAGAGCAGGTTGGATGAAGCTAAGAGGGGTTACTTTCTTGATAAAATAATTGAGAACAAAAATTACCATAAAATCTTTGGAAATCATTTAAGGAACTAGGCTGTAGTAGTACTACCAAAGACAAACTAAACAGTATTGGACTGAACATCAGGGGGAGATGGTATATGAAAAAGCAGTGGTTGCCAATAAATTCAACTCTTTTTTTTACTTCTGTTGCCAGCTAGCTGGTTAGCAAGCTGGCCACCAGTTCTGGATTGTATGGAAGCAACCAAGTCAAGAAGTATTATGTAGAGTTAGGGGTTCAGACAAACTCTTTCTTTTGCAAAGGTAGCAACAGACAAAATAGTCAGTATACTGGCACAGCTTAAATGCTACAAAGCCACAGACCTGGATAATATTCCTGGTTTCTTATAGATTCTGCTGAGCAAATTGGCCCTTGTATTACACATATTGTTAATCTCTCTCTTGAACAAGGTACCTTTCCCAGGGACATGAAACAAGCTAAAGTTATACCTCTGTATAAGAAGGTGATCAAGTCTGACCCTGGGAATTATAGGCCTGTATCTATCCTCTGTGTAACATCAAAGATCCTGGAGAGAGTTGTACATGAGCAAATCTATGAATATGTTAACAAACAGGGTCTAATGTATGATTTTCAGTCGGGGTTTAGAAAAACATACTCCACTGATTCATGCCTACTTTAATTGACTGACTTCATCAGGAAAGAGATTGATGAGGGAAATCTCTGTGGAATGGTACTGCTTGACCTACAGAAGGCCTTTGATACAGTTAACCACTGTCTCCTAATCTCTAAATTGGAGGCACTGGGGTTAAGCAGTATCCCTCTAGGCTGAGTAAAGTCCTATTTATCAGGAAGGGAGCAAGTAGTAGAGGCTAATGGTTCACTCTTTCAGGCAAAACCAATAAGTTGTGGCATTCCACAGGGGAGCGTGCTTGGGCCTCTACTGTTTTTATTGTATATTAACGATATGAAAGATGCTTGTTCTTGCTATATTTTTCTTTATGCAAAAGTAAAACTGTTGGAGAGCATACTTAGCACAGAGCTTACTAACATTAGCAAATGGCTTGGAGATAATAAGCTATCTCTGCACTTAGGGAAAACTGAAACAATTATTTTTGGATCCAAAACTAAATTGAGTAGGTCCTCTGAACTCAGTGTGAAATTAGGGGGCGAGGTGCTGACTACTAAAATCTTAGCTACTTGGGGTGAATCCTTAATGGAAGCTTGGGAGGTGTGAGCATGCCAGGACTAAGTTTTTGGCTAGAAAGTCCAAGCTGCTGGATAAGGACTCCATGAAAGTGCTAGCTACTGCCCTCATTCAATGCCATTTTGACTATGCTAGTACTTCCTGGTTTAGGGGCCTATCTAAGCTTATGAAGGGGAAGCTCCAGATAGCCCAGAATAAGCTGATCAGGGTAGTATTGAAGGTGAGTCCACGTACTCACATAGGCAGGAGCTGCTTTCAGGAACTCAGCTGGCTGCCTGTTGAGGCTAGGGTGTCCCAGATTAGACTAGGTTTGGTTTACAGGAGTATTTATGGTCCTGCGCCCAGATATCTAAGTGATTACTTTCCTTGTGTTAGGGATGCACACAATCACAGCACCAGATCAGGTGTTGCTGATGTGTGCTTATACAGGTTCAGGAATAATGCTGGGTAAGGTACTTTCTTGTATACTGGAGCCTCAGAATGGATTGAGTTGCCTCTGCCCATAAAAACAACATCCTCTCTGGACAGCTTTAAACATAAAGTAAAAATATGTTTGATGTCTTCTGTGCCCATATGAATAACCCCTATGATGTAACTGGAATGATGAGATAGATGTTCTTCTTCTATGTTTTTGTTTTATTATTTCACTGCCATACTGTGTTGGATCTTGTCTAGCCATCTTGTCTCAAGAGAACCACAATGGAAATACAGTGCCTTGCGAAAGTATTCGGCCCCCTTGAACTTTGCGACCTTTTGCCACATTTCAGGCTTCAAACATAAAGATATAAAACTATATTTTTTTGTGAAGAATCAACAACAAGTGGGACACAATCATGAAGTGGAACGACATTTATTGGATATTTCAAACTTTTTTAACAAATCAAAAACTGAAGAATTGGGCGTGCAAAATTATTCAGCCCCCTTAAGTTAATACTTTGTAGCGCCACCTTTTGCTTTGATTACAGCTGTAAGTCGCTTGGGGTATGTCTCTATCAGTTTTGCACATCGAGAGACTGAATTTTTTTCCCATTCCTCCTTGCAAAACAGCTCGAGCTCAGTGAGGTTGGATGTAGAGCATTTGTGAACAGCAGTTTTCAGTTCTTTCCACAGATTCTCGATTGGATTCAGGTCTGGACTTTGACTTGGCCATTCTAACACCTGGATATGTTTATTTTTGAACCATTCCATTGTAGATTTTGCTTTATGTTTTGGATCATTGTCTTGTTGGAAGACAAATCTCCGTCCCAGTCTCAGGTCTTTGCAGACTCCATCCGGTTTTCTTCCAGAATGGTCCTGTATTTGGCTCCATCCATCTTCCCATCAATTTTAACCATCTTCCCTGTCCCTGCTGAAGAAAAGCAGGCCCAAACCATGATGCTGCCACCACCATGTTTGACAGTGGGGATGGTGTGTTCAGCTGTGTTGCTTTTACGCCAAACATAACGTTTTGCATTGTTGCCAAAAAGTTCAATTTTGGTTTCATCTGACCAGAGCACCTTCTTCCACATGTTTGGTGTGTCTCCCAGGTGGCTTGTGGCAAACTTTAAACGACACTTTTTATGGATATCTTTAAGAAATGGCTTTCTTCTTGCCACTCTTCCATAAAGGCCAGATTTGTGCAATATACGACTGATTGTTGTCCTATGGACAGAGTCTCCCACCTCAGCTGTAGATCTCTGCAGTTCATCCAGAGTGATCATGGGCCTCTTGGCTGCATCTCTGATCAGTCTTCTTCTTGTATGAGCTGAAAGTTTAGAGGGACGGCCAGGTCTTGGTAGATTTGCAGTGGTCTGATACTCCTTCCATTTCAATATTATCGCTTGCACAGTGCTCCTTGGGATGTTTAAAGCTTGGGAAATCTTTTTGTATCCAAATCCGGCTTTAAACTTCTTCACAACAGTATCTCGGACCTGCCTGGTGTGTTCCTTGTTCTTCATGATGCTCTCTGCGCTTTTAACGGACTTCTGAGACTATCACAGTGCAGGTGCATTGATACGGAGACTTGATTACACACAGGTGGATTGTATTTATCCTCATTAGTCATTTAGGTCAACATTGGGTCATTCAGAGATCCTCACTGAACTTCTGGAGAGAGTTTGCTGCACTGAAAGTAAAGGGGCTGAATAATTTTGCACGCCCAACTTTTCAGTTTTTGATTTGTTAAAAAAGTTTTAAATATCTAATAAATGTCGTTCCACTTCATGATTGTGTCCCACTTGTTGTTGATTCTTCACAAAAAAATACAGTTTTATATCTTTATGTTTGAAGCCTGAAATGTGGCAAAAGGTCGCAAAGTTCAAGGGGGCCGAATACTTTCGCAAGGCACTGTAAGTCCCAGACTTTATTGTGTGTTATCCTCAATGATTTTATTAATGTGCATGTAAGGCTTTTTCAAGTTTTATGTGTGCTTGTTTTTTTAAATGGTCAAATTAATAAACTAAACTAAAATGTTTAATTGACCTTATGCAAAAATAAGACAGTCTATGGTTACATCTAAACATCCAATTACCCACATTTTAGTCCAATCTCAATCTTAATTACAAATCCCCATTATCATAATTGTACCTTAAAATCAACTACCAGTCTAAGTTACTAGTTAGATCATGGCTAGCCCTACTCTGCAGTAAGTAACTTAGCTAGTTATAATTTCTTACACCTTTACGATAGCAAACAGGATATCTGCAAATGTTGGTAATCGTTTGAGTAACGTTAACAGATTGATAATAACAATTGTTCGTTTGAGTTCAAGTGTGAAAATCTACCTGAGTTAATGGCTAAATTGGGAACTGATCTCTCTTATCTGATTAACTGTCTGTTAACAGAGCCAAAGGTCTAACGGTAACTTACACAGCGACTCAACTTTCATAAAAGTTGTTCAAGAAACCTAAACCCGATGCCAAACCTTAACACTTACTTCAAATATGATGCTTTCACCAATCGCGTAAAGAGCTTGTGGAGCTGTGGAAATATTCTCTCTTCTTATTCTGCATGTTCTTCTTCTTCTTCTGTATCTTGCAACCAACGTTAGTATTCTCTCTTCCTCGTCCTCGATTTGAAAAATGTGCCACCAAACTAAATGATTCTTTCAACAAGAGGTGAAATGAGATGTCAATCAGCATCAAACTGCCAGTAGCGAATTACATTTTGGGGAGGCACTTGGGGTGGCCAATCAGATGTCAGGTGTGTCCAGTGCCACCCCGGACACCCCTCTGTCTTCGCCCCTGTGTATGCCAGGAGGGGGACACTGCGCTGCCTGATGCTGATATAACATACTCAAACTGCTCATTGTTGACATGAGGCTCAAAAACCATGTGTATCAGACTCTCCTCTTCTCAAATAAAAACTGTAGGTTGACATTTACATTTTATATAAAAAATAAAAAATTGCATTTAATTGTTTAATAAATTTAATGTAATTGTTTGTACAATCAAATCCAATTGTATTGGTCACATACACATAGTTAGCAGATGTTAATGCGAGTGTGGCGAAATGCTTGTGCTTCTAGTTCCGACCATGCAGTAATATCTAACAAGTAATCTAACAATTTCACAACAACTACCTTATACACACAAGTGTAAAGGAATGAATAAGAATATGTACATATAAATATATGGGTGAGCGATGGCCGAACGGCATAGGCAAGATGCAGTAGATGGTATAAAGTACAGTATATACATATGAGATGAGTAATATAGGGTATGTAAACATTATATAAAGTGGCATTGTTTAAAGTGACTAGTGATACATTTTTTACATCCAATGTTTAATTGTTCGAGTGGCTAGAGATTTGAGTCAGTATGTTGGCAACAGCCACTCAATGTGAGTGATGGCTGTTTAACAGTCTGATGGCCTTGAGATAGAAGCTGTTTTTCAGTGACCTCGCCTTCTGGATGATAGCATCAGGGTGAACAGGCAGTGGCTCGGGTGGTTGTTGTCCTTGATAATCGTTTTGGCCTTACTGTGACATCGTGTGGTGTAGGTGTCCTGGAGGGCAGGTAGTTTGTTATTTTCCTGACAACACACTCCGAGGGCCCTCACCTCCTCCCTGTAGGCCGTTTCGTCGTTGTTGGTAATCAAGCCTACCACTGTAGTGTCGTCTGCAAACTTGATGATTGAGTTGGAGGCGTGCATGGCCACGCAGCACACCCTTGTGGGGCCCCAGTGTTGAGGATCAGCGGGGTGGAGATGTTGTTTCCTACCCTCACCACCTGGGGGCGGCCCGTCCGAAAGTCCAGGACCCTGTTGCACAGGGCAGGGTCGAGATCCAGGGTCTCGAGCTTAATGACGAGCTTGGAGGATACTATGGTGTTACATTCTGAGCCATAGTCGATGAACAGCATTCTTACATAGGTATTCCTCTTGTCCAGATGGGTTAGGGCAGTGTGCAGTGTGATTGCGATTGCGTCGTCTGTGGACCTATTGGGGCAGTAAGCATATTGGAGTGGGTCTAGGGTGTCAAGTAGGGTGGAGTTGATATGATCCTTGGTTAGTCTCTCAAAGCACTTCATGATGATGGAAGTGAGTGCTACGGGCGATAGTCGTTTAGCTCAGTTACCTTAGCTTTCTTGGGAACAGGAACAATGGTGTCCCTCTTGAAGCATGTGGGAACAGCAGACTGGGATAGGGATTGATTGAATATGTCTGTACACACCAGCCAGCTGGTCTGCGCATGCTCGGAGGACGCAGCTAGGGATGCCGTCTGGGCCGGCAGCATTGCGAGGGTTAACAAGTTTAAATGTTTTACTCATTGGCTGCGGTGAAGGAGAGTCTGCATATTTTGGTAGCGGGCCGTGTCGGTGGCACTGTATTGTCCTCAAAGCGAGCAAGAAGTTGTTTAGTTTGTCTGGGAGCAAGACATTGGGAGAGATTTACAGCAGTGGAGCAGGTGAAAGAGTGGCAGTTTGACTCCAAGGAGAGTCTAGAACAGGACATACCTTACCATAACACCAAATCAGCCTTAAGCCTTAAACCTCTGCACTCCCACTGGTACATACCTTACCAGACCACCAAATCAGCCTTCAATCCTAAACCTCGCACCCCCACTGGAACCTACCTAACCAGTCCCCAGCATATCAGCTCCTGAATGGGTGCAGAGGGGTTAATTGCAACTCCCATCCTGGACAGGCACAGTATGTGCAGGGTTTTGAGTCCTGCATGACCTGGCCCTGTATCTTTGTCCCTATAGACAAGTGGTCACCAACCGGTCGATCGCGATCATCTTGTCGATCTCCAAGGCATTTCTAGTCGATCCTCAAACATTTCTGTAAAAAAAACAATGATAAAGCCTTGTGTTCCTATTTTTTGGTATTAGTCTCGGGCTGTTGCTGGTAGGTGCAGCCATTTCAGCTGCCCTGCGCGCCGGGTAGGCAAACTGTTACCATTTCATGTGTCTGAAGGTAAAAACTGCCTTCCAGGTGGGCCTGGAGAGGAAATAAAGTCCGCTAGGCTTCCGCTGGCCAATCAGATTGCTCAGATGACAGAGTCTGCAATAACGTAGCAGACAAAAGAAAGCTATGACAAAATTGATACTGTGAGTTTTCAAAACATTTAACGAATACAGCAAATAGTTGCTGTTTCTATGAGTGAGTTTAAGTTCTTACTCATTACTGTCCACACTTTGTATTCAACACTTTTATAAGACATAAAATGTGTTTTTTCCCTATTTCCACTCAGCACTACAACAAGCACTGCAGCAGTAATGAATGAGTAGGAAAGTGTATCTATAGGCTTGCGTTGTTGTTATTATTAGCAGCTTGGGTATTTTTTTATATCAAGGAATATTTCACTTTCTCTGTTCGTAGGAGTAACAACATGAATTTGTGCATGCGGCAGAAATAATGTGGTGCGACTCGAGTTTCGTCATCAGCTGGAAGACGGTGTCCTTTTTTGGTCAGTGTCAGTGGAGGAAAGGGAGAGCGGAGGGATGTTGAGAGACGGACGCTCAGTCTGCTGCTCTCTACTTCGCTGAGACTGACTATCAGATGCAGGCACCATCAGCCCAGTAAAATAAAAAGCAAATTATTTAAATGTATGTTCACTCAGCTGTGCCTCACAAGTAATACACCAATGGATCTATTACCGTTGTGATCATATAGCCTACCTCAAATGTTCAAATATAATTAAAAAAATGTCTGAACAACAATGCATTGGCAGGTAAATTCAAGCAAAGCCAGTATGTGGTGATAATGTGTTGGGCCTATAGCTTACTGCACAAACCTCATTGTTACAGTACTGTTTTTAATTGGTTAATGTTGCGTAGGCTTACGTTTTTTAAGTGACGTTAATAAAAAATCAGAGCGGTAGATCTCGGCATTTTGACTCAGAAAGTGATCTTGACTCAGAAAAGGTTGGTGACCACTGCTATAGTAAATAAAGAAGCTCACCACATGTTGAATTATGTCATTTCAATGCAGATCTACAGAGTCATTGCAAACTCTCATCATCTCACTTTCTGGTTATATCTGATGTATCAGGATCGTACAGTTACAGTAGAGGCCTGAAAAGATCTTCTCTGCTCTCAGGATTTCAGCATATAAACCAAGCACTTTTAATTATGTAATGTATTCTATATGTCCAGTACACTCATGCACCTTATGGAAATGGTGTTTGACTAATGTGTCATCCAGCCCAAGCCTTATTACTGCTGCTCTCTAACAAAGTCTGTCTTTCTAGGGCAAAACAGGCTAATCTCTGAGATTAATGCTGTGTGCTGTGATGCCAGAGAGAGTGAGACTGCTGCTTGTATGTCATCTGCTTATCTGAAAACACATTTTTAGACATGTCCTTTCAGCTGAGCAGTGTGATACTAGTGACTTGTTCAAACCTTTAGCCTAGTTTGCACTTAAGAAGGCAAGCTCATCAAGGATTCTCTCCTAAAGAGCTTTAAAAAGCCCAAAAGGCTGTGTTGCTGCAGTAGGGTGACACTGTCTCATCATACAGGCTTAGTCACCATGTACTGTATATTCAATGGAAAGTGTAGATAATCTATATGAGAAACCAAGATGTAGCACTGCTGGCTTTTCTCTAGATGACGCTCCACATAACACCATCCATGAGGATGTACAAATTCATGTCCAAGTGCGTTTCTCGTTGTTGTTAAAAGTCTTTTTGAGCAGTATTTTACGAGAAGATTAAAATGCTACTGCAGTAGGCCCATGTGTTGATTGCATCATCATAGCTTTAGGTTTTGAGTTGCAACTGCATTTGTTTCCTCCACCATACTTCCGATAGTCTGGAGTGAATAAATGTTCACTGCAGTCTTTTTCAGGCATAGTCATTGAAAAAGTGACGTCCATCAGTAGCTGTTCTGAATTTAAAAGGTCACCGAACAACTGTTTTGACTGCTTTACATTTTTACAGAGGCTACAGTTAAGCACAGGACACACACAGTAGCCTACCGTTACAGACTATGTTTAGTAAACACTGGCTCTATTGTTTCTGTGGCACCCCAGGGTTGGATGGGATGGTTGTAATGACTGGTTTGTCCTCTTTTAAATCTCAGGACTGGGTTAGGGATGTGAGCACATACTTCAGTGGGTTCAGTGGACATATTTCCCTGTTGTAATCACAGTCATGCCTGAGGGAAGACGATCTCTTGCTCAAGGATAGAAAGGAAAGGAAACGGGGGATACCTAGTCAGTTGTACAAGTGAAATGACCAGTCAGCTGTCTGTTGGTTTGATCACATGGACGTGTATCTCTGAATGGTATTTTTAATTAGGTTTCCACCATATTTCACTCTACCACACTGTATTTACAGTTAGTGCAAATGATGGAGAGGAGATGAGGTGGCCACTTTAGACTTTTGAAATGAAAGAGATGACACGAGGAGACCTATAGACTTTTGAAATGAAAGAGAGGACACGAGGAGACCTATAGACTTTTGAGATACAGTCCTGAAGTAGTGTAATATGAAGAGGGGAAGGAAAGGAGATCCCACCTGCACTAGTCTGCTCCTATATTAATGATCAGAACATTTTGCTAGCATGTTATCTAGCTTAACCCATAAGATGCTAAGCCCTGTCTAAGCCGGGGGGGGGGGGGGGGGGGGGGGGGAGTGATGTCACTTGCTAAATCCAACTCAATCAGGGGAAAATATTCAGGAGACCCAGTGAAAGGGAACATTCTTCTTTGCTTTGATTTTCCCCCCGGAAGTCCACATAGTATTTCTGCTGACAATGTCCTCGATATGGAAAAACCTTTATCATTGTAAGAGACAATCTTTCTATCAAATAACATTTTTAATAAATATAATTTTTAACATGATTATTTTCTCTTGTCTGTGGAATAATAATATTGAACAACAAAGAGATCTCAATTAAGAAAATAAAGATTTAGAAGATACTTTGTCAAATTAGCAGCCGGAATGTTAGCAGCCGGAATTTTAAGTCTCCTGTCAATCTATGTCTTTGTTATTGGCATAAATCCCTTGAAAATCCCCAAGTCTTTACCACTATAGCATTGATCTCCATGTCATTCTACTCTCTGGGGAATAACAGAGTATATTTCTGATAATGATGGTCTCCTTATAGACAAGTCAGCTTCCCAGAGATCCTCTATCTAATCATCCCATTGTCTTTGGTTAAGGCTCTAGGCATCCACCGACAAAACCATATCTTTATCCAGAGTAAACTGTTCCAGTACAATGGATCCATTTGGTGTCATCTCACCATAGCCATGATCAATCCTGGTAGAATACAGATACCAACCGTTCTATGATTAATAATGACAAGTAACATAGGTGTCAAAAATAAAATAAATCAAATCAAATTTAGCAGATGTTATTGCGGGTGGAGCGAAATGCTTGTGTTCCTAGCTCCAACGGTGCAGTAGTATCTAACAGTGTAGTAGTATCTAACAGTGCAGTAGTATCTAACAGTGCAGTAGTATCTAACAGTGCAGTAGTATCTAACAGTGCAGTAGTATCTAAAAACGATTCACAACAATACACACAAATCTAAAAGTTAAATAATGGAATTAAGAAATATATAAATATATAAATATTAGATTGAGCAATGTCAGAGTGGCATTAACTAATATACAGTAGAATAGAATACAGTATATACAGTATATATATATATATATATTTATATATGAGATGAGTAAAGCACTATGTAAACATTATTTGAACATTATTAAAGTGACTAGTGTCTCACTAGCCTATAAAGTGTCACTTGTCCCCTAAGGAGATATAGTGTAATAGGGAACCCAAACCGGCTGCGCGCGTGTGTCATCGTGCATAAATATATTTTGTCCACAAAACGCGATCACGACATGCAGGTTAAAATATCAAAACAAACTCTAAACCAATTACATTAATTTGGGGACAGGTCAAAAAGCTAATTTGTCCTATTTCACTAGCTTACTGTTACTAGCTAATTTGTCCTGGGATATAAACATTGAGTTGTAATTTTACCTGAAATGCACAAGGTCTTCTACTCCTGTCACCCCCTGACCTTAGAGAGCCTTTTTATGTCTCTATTTGGTTTGGTCAGGGTGTGATTTGGGTGGGCATTCTAGGTTTTGTATTTCTTTGTGTTTGGCCGAGTGTGGTTCCCAATCAGAGGCAGCTGTCTATCGTTGTCTCTGATTGGGAATCACACTTAGGTAGCCTTTTTTCCCCACCCTTGTTGTGGGATCTTGTCCTTGTATTGTACATTTCGTTGGTTCGCTCTTTCTTGTTTTTCTGATTATCATTAAGGAATATGATTAACATACGCTGCATCTTGGTCTAATTCCACCAACGACGATCGTTACAACTCCGACAATTAATCCACACATAAAACGGTCAACCAAATAGTTTCTAGTCATCTCTCCTCCTTCCAGGCTTTTTCTTCTCTGGACTTTATATTGTGATTGGCAACTTTCATAAATTAGGTGCATTACCGCCACTGACCTCGTTCGTTGGTGGATTGAATCCCCGAGCTGGCAATGTAAAAATCTGTCATTCTGCCCCTGAACAAGGCCGTCATTGTAAATAAGAATTTGTTCTTAACTGACTTGCCTAGTTAAATAAAGGTTCAATAAAAAATAAATACATTTAAAAAAAAAAGCAATACACACCATAGAGAATAAACAGCCTGCTATCTGACCAATCATGTCCTTCCCTCATGTCTCGACAAAGGCCTATCGAAATGTTGCATTTGTTATGTGTTGGTCCGCTCTTCCTCTTTCCCTTTATTTGTTCCATTAAGTCATGCCTGTCTCCTTACAAATCACTTCCTTGGAGAGGACAGTCTACTGTCTGGGGGGGAGGCGGGTCAGACTCCTGGATACAGAGGGCAAATGGAAGAGGTAGAGAGGAGGAATTGAGGAAGAGGATGGGAGATAGGATGAGGGGAGGGTAGAAGAGGAGGGAAGAGGTTGGGATAGGAGAGGAGGGATAGGAAGAAGAGGATGGCAGAGGGGAGGAAGGATGGAGGGCTTCTATGAATTCTGATACTCCTCAAGTGAACAGTACTCTCTTTAGGCCATTTCTACAACACAACCTGTTAATAAGGAAAAACGTGAAATGAGTGTTCTACCTACAATACAAACAATCAATATGTCACTATTCACATACTATAGATAAGTCTCAGTGTAGGACTAGTTTATGAGAGCGATGTTAAAGACTAGCCCAAATGATAAATAGCTTAAAAATGAAATTCTTACTTCTTAAATAGTACATTTACATTATGATCATACAGCTCAGAGAGTTTGATGTTGTAGGTGAAAGCCAAACAATATACAGGTACCTTGGCATAGATTCTACAAGTGTCTCTCTATTGGAGGGATGCGACACAATTCTTACACAAGAAATTCCATAATTTGGTGTTTTGTTGATGGTGGTGCAAAACGCTGTCTCGAGCACCGTTCCAGAATCTCCCATAAGAGTTCAACTGGGTTGAGATCTGGTGACTGAGACGGCCATGGTATATGGTTTACATCGTTTTCATGCTCATCAACCCATTCAGTGACCACTTGGTGCCCTGTGGATGGGGGCATTGTCCTCCTATGGGGGCATAGGCATGGTAGCCAAAATAATGGCCTGCCCAGCATTTTTATACATGACCCTAAGCATGATGGGATTTTAATTGCTTACTTAATTCCGGAACTACACTTGTGTGGAAGCACCTGCTTTCAATATATTTTGTATCCCTCATTTACTCAAGTGTTGCCATTATTTTGTCAGTTACCTGTATCTGCAGTCAGTGTTTTGATTCGAAAATTGAGGCGAGTGCTAAACTGGGAAGCAGCCTGTCAGTGATATCATAAAGATATGCCAAGACAAAATAGAACAATATGGCCTCCCACACACATTCATTAAGACAGATTAAAGTACAAGTAAAAGCTAATTTGCTTGGATACTTTTCATTCTACTTGAATAACAATCATAACTGTTATTATTCAATCGTCAAGTCCAGTAACATTATACACCCCTAACCTCAACAAGCTTCAGATAGAGTATGGAATTAAGATTGCTTGATGGCAGTGTTTTCCTGTTGAGGTGAGATGCTGTGATTGTGTTGTGGATTTCATTGCAGACACATTGTATTTATTGTGATTCTAATTTATTTACATTTCAGACAATGGACACTGATAGCATGTAATCATACTTCTTGTTGTTGAAATTTGCTGTGGTTCTGACTGCCAGACACAGAGACCAATCAAAAGATTGTTTGGAGTCAGTAGCCCCTCCTAGCAGAAAAGGCAGGTATTTTGTTTGCCCATCCCAGGTATATTCACACAACCACAGTTCCACTCAATGAAAGGCATCCCAGTTCCCCTTGTGTCGCTTGTTGAGGTTATAGCAGAAGTCCACTATGTACAGAAGAGCCATAACGGTGTACAGAAAAACACAAAATGGTTTGTAGCTCAGAGTCAGAAAGAGCCAGAGCCAGAGAGAGTCAGAGGTGAATAACAGGGTTGGGGTCAATTCAGAATTTAATTCAGCCCATGAAATTCAAAATGTAATTGGCCACACCCCACAGGAAGAAGCATTTGAATTAAAGGAAATAGAATGTAATTCAAACCAATTCAAAGATATTGAACTGAAACATTTAAGTTTCGTTTCTTTTCAATATATTTTACCAAAAGTATTTAAATACCATTTCATATATTAGCTTGATTATAACTCAGATATGTCTTATTTTTGTCATGAGGGGTTAGTTCCCTTCTGGAGTGTTTTATTTAATGCATTCTGTGAAATTAAAATGTTTCTAATATTTAAAAACGTGTAATTTAATTATGAATTATTATAAACAACCTAGAAAATGATATTATATCTCCAGACTACAATCATTTAAAACCCATTTTAGGAAAATATGTTTTAACCTATAATATGTTATACATAGTATTAGTAACCATACATTGTGTCAAAATAAACATGTATATAGGCCATGTGATGTGTAGAATAAAATAGCAATTCTACCACAAATTAAAATTAATTTCAAGTTTTGCTTTCTGTGGGGTCTGGCCAATTCCAATTCAAGAACTGAAATGGATTTAAAGACCAATTTGCAACTCAATTTAGAATTGCCCCTAACCCTGTCGTCCATCCTGGGGTGTCTGTATGAGGATGTTGTACCATGGCCATGGTTGAGCCCCATTGTTCCACCATTTTGGAAATAAGATGAGTCTAGTTGCTGAACTGCTAGCCACTAGCAAGACACCCTTTGGGTTATTAGAGACAGAAAATACAACAATCTGATCTGTTAGATTACTTTAGAAATACAGCATTTCTCCTTTCCATCTCATCAAAAAATAAACTTAATGCCTAATACTCTTGTAACAGGCTACTTGATCGTTGAATAATCTAAGCACATGCTACACCGCAGGAAAAAAGTGTTTTCTCCTTGGCACACGAGTCCAGTATACACATCATTTTGAACTGGGATGTTCTTCCTACCTCTGCCAAATATAGGTTTAGTATATTAGGATCCCATCTGCCAACGGCCTCCTTAAAGCTTGTCTAATCCAGCTGCTTTCTAACAGGGATTCCTACCGCAGAATCTGTCTGCTGTTACTACCTCATACACACACAGACACACACACACAGGCGGACACACACACACACGCTAAAGAATTCATGCGTCTGCCGCCTGTATGATCCAATACAGAATGTACAGTGCCTTCGCAAAGTATTCAGACCCCTTTACATTTTCCACATTTTGTTACGTTACAGCCTTATTCCAACGTTGATTAAATCATTTTTTCCCCCTCATCATTTTTTGGAACCCTTCCCCAGAGCTGTGCCCTGCCACAATCCTGTCTCAGAGTTCTACAGACAATACCTTCAACCTCGTGGCTTGGTTTTTGCTCTGACGTGCACAGTGGGACCTTATATAGACAGGTGTGAGCCTTTCCAAATCATATCCAATCAATTTAATTTACAACAGGTGGATTCCAATCAAGTTGTAGAAACATCTCAAGGATGATCAATTGAAACAGGATGTACATGAGCTCAATTTCGAGTCTCAATTTCAAATACTTATGTAAATAAGTTATTTCAGGTTTTATTTGTAATAAATTTGCAAACATTTCAAAATACCTGTTTTTGCTTTGTCATTATGGGGTATTGTGTGTAGATTGCTGAATATTTTGTTTTATTTGATCCATTTTAGAATAAGGCTGGAGCGTAACAAAATGTGGAAAAAGTCAAAGGGTCTGAGTACTTTCCGTGGCTGTTCTCTCCATATGACCCTAAGAATGTGTACTTCATCTACAGGTCAATCATCTACAGGTCAGATCCAAGCAGTCTGAGGGTATTTATTCCACATCTTACAGTGCATGTTATGGTATAAAAATTGCAACCCTGCTCTCTTTTTTTTCTTTTACCCTTTTTCCTCCCCCCAATTACAATCTTGTCTCATCGCTGCAGCTCCCCAACAGGCTCGGGAGAGGCGAAGGTTCAGTCATGCGTCCCCAGAAAAATGACCAGAAAAATGACCCCCCCAAGCCACACGCCTTAACACCCACCCACTTAACCCAGAAGCACCAATGTGTCGGAGGAAACACTGTTCAACTGACGACAGAAGTCAGCCTGCAAGCACCCGGCCCGCCACAAGGAGTCTCTAGAGCACGATGAGCCAAGTAAAGCACCCCAGTCCAGACCCTCCCCTAACACGGACAACGCTGGGACAGTTATGCGGCTGATTGTAACACAGCCTGGGATTGAACCCGGGTCTGTAATGGCGCCTCAAGCACTGCGATGCAGTGCCTTAAACTGCTGCGCCATTTGGGAGGCCCACAATCATACTCGCTTGACATTATTTTGGATTGTAATTCTATGCTCATCAAAACTGTGGACATTGCATATAACATAGCTGTGTTGTTTGAGGGAGCTGAACTTTTAAACAAAAGTATGTTTTAACGATCTCAAGTTTTCAAATATTCTCTTGTTAATATTATAGTTACTCCTGGCAGATGTGTTTGGATGTGCTGCTGCTTGACCTCTGTTTTCTCAATAGGGGTTGACTCTGATCTTTCCAGTGAGTTTCCTAATGCAGTCCCAGGCCTTATCCTGGAGATTTGACAGAGGTACGGGAGGTCGGCCTCGACATGGTGGGTCATGGGTTGAAGGCTAGTTAGGATTTGGCTTAATAGACTAAGAATGTCAATCAATGGTATTACTGTGTGTGTGTGTGTGTGTGTGTGTGTATTACTGTGTGTGTGTGTGTGTGTGTGTGTGTGTGTGTGTGTGTGTGTGTGTGTGTGTGTGTGTGCGTGTGTGTGTGTGTGTGTGTGTGTGTGTCTGTGTGGAGGAATAGGACCAAACACTTTTGGAAATGAGGCAGACTATTCTCTGCATTTGTCACGTACAGTGGCAAGAAAAAATTATGTGCCCTTTGGAATTACCTGGATTTCTGCATAAATTGGTCATCAAATTTGATCTGATCTTCATCTAAGTCACAACAATAGATAAACATTGTGTGCTTAAACTAATGACACACAAATGATTGTATTTTTCTTGTCTATATTGAATATATAATTTAAACATTCACAGTGTAGGTTGGAAAAAGTATGTGAACCCCTAGGTTTAATGAAGCTAAAAGCTAATTGGAGTAAGGAGTAAGCTAACCTTGTCACGCCCTGACCATAGAGAGCCCTTTTATTCTCTATTTTGGTTAGGTCGGGGTGTGACTAGGGTGGGTGATCTAGTGTGTTTATTTCTATGTTGGCCTGGTATGGTTCCCAATCAGAGGCAGGAGTTTGTCGTTGTCTCTGATTGGGGATGATATTTAGGCAGTCATTTCCCCACTGTGTTTTGTGGGATCTTGTTTTTGTGTAGCTGCCTGTGAGCTCTACAGAACTTCATGTTTCATTTATTCTTTATTGTTTTTGTACGTTTCATTGAATAAACATGTGGAACCCATATTGCACTGCGCTTTGGTCCGAGTATGCTTAGGACGATCGTGATAAACCTGGAGTCCAATCAATGAGAAGAGATTGGAGAAGTTGGTTAGAGCTGCCTTGCCCAATAAAAAACACTCACAAAATTTGAGTTTGCTATTCACAAGAAGCTTTGCTTGATGGGAACCATGCCTCGAACAAAAGAGATCTCAGAAGACCAAGATTAAGAATTGTTGACTTGCATAAAGCTGGAAAAGGTTACAAAAGTATCTCTAAAAGCCTTGATGTTCATCAGTCCACGATAAGACAAATTGTCTATAAATGGAGAAAGTTCAGCACTGTTGCTACTCTCCCTATTAGTGGCCGTCCTGCAAAGATGACTGCAAGAGCACAGCGCAGAATGCTCAATGAGGTTAAGAATCAATCAATCAAATATATTTATAAAGCCCTTTTTACATCAGCCGATGCCACAAAGTGCTGTACAGAAACCCAGCCTAAAACCCCAAACAGCAAGCAATGCAGATATAGAAGCACGGTGGCTAGGAAAAACTCCCTAGAAAGGTCAGAACCTAGGAAGAAACCGAGAGAGGAACCAGGCTCTGAGGGGTGGCCAGTCCTCTTCTGGCTGTGCCGGGTGGAGATTATAACAGAACATGGCCAAGATGTTCAAACGTTCATAGATTACCTGCAGGGTCAGATAATAATCACAGTAGTTGTAGAGGGTACAACAGGTCAGCCCCTCAGGAGTAAATGTCAGTTGGCTTTTCATAGCCGATCATTCAGAGTTAGAGACAGCAGGTGCGGTAGAGAGAGGGTCCAAAACAACAGGACAAGGACAAGCTAGCACGTCCAGTGAATAGGTCAGGGTTCCATAGCCGCAGGCAGAACAGTTCAAACTGGAGCAGCAGCATGACCAGGTGGACTGGGGACAGCAAGGAGTCATTGGGCCAGGTAGTCCTGATGCATGGTCCTCCGAGAGAAGAAAGCGAGAAAGATAGAAAAAGAGAAAATTAGAGGGAGCATACTTAAAATTCACACAGGACACCGGATAAGACAAGATAAATACTCCAGATATAACAGACTGACCCTAACCCCCTGACACAAACTATTGCAGCATAAATACTGGAGGCTGAGACAGGAAGGGTCAGGAGACACTTTGGCCCTGTCCGATGATACCCCCGGACAGGGCCAAACAGGCAGGATATAACCCCACCCACTTTGCCAAAGCACAGCCCCCCACACCAATAGAGGGATATCTTCAAACACCAACCTACTACCCTGAGACAAGGTCGAATATAGTCCACAAAGATCTCCCCCACGGCACAAACCCAAGGGGGGGGCGGCAGGAAGATCACGTCAGTGACTCAACCCACTCAAGTGACGCACCCCTCCTAGGGACGGCATGGAAGAGCACCAGTAAGCCAATGACTCAGCCCCCGTAATAGGGTTAGAGGCAGAGAATCCCAGTGGAGAGAGGGGAACCGGCCAGGCAGAGACCGCAAGGGCAAATCCTAGAGTGTCAGCTAAAGACTTACAGAAATCTCTGGAACATGCTAACATCTATGCTGACGAGTCTACAATATGTAAAACACTAAACAAGAATGGTGTTCATGGGAGGACACCACGGAAGAAGCCAATGCTGTCCAAAAAAATCATTGCTGCACTTCTGAAGTTTGCAAAAGTGCACCTGGATGTTCCACAGCACTACTGACAAAATATTCTGTGGGCAGATGAAACTACAGTTGAGTTGTTTGGAAGGAACACACAACACCATGTGTCAGGAGAAAAAAGGCCCAGAACACCAACATCAAAACCTCATCCAAACTGTAAAGTATGGAGGAGGGAGCATCATGGTTTGGGGCTGCTTTGCTGCCTCACGGCCTGGACAGCTTGCTCTCATTGATGGAAAAATAAATTCCCAAGTTTATCAAGACATTTTGCAGGAGAATGTAAGGCTATCTGTCCCCCAAGTGAAGCTTAACAGACATTGGGTTATGCAACAGGTCAATGACCCAAAACACAGAAGTAAATCAACAACAGAATGGCTTCAACAGAAGAAAATACGCATTCTGGAGTGGCCCAGTCAGAGTCCTGACCTCAACCCGATTGAGATGCTGTGGCATCTCAAGAGAGCAGTTCACACCAGACATCCCAAGAATATTGCTGAACTGAAACAGTTTTGTAAGGATGAATAGTCCACAATTCCTCTTGACCATTGTACAGGTCTGATCCACAACTACAGAAAACGTTTGGTTGACGTTATTGCTGCCAAAGGAGGGTCAACCAGTTATTAAATCCAAGGGTTCACATACTTTTCCCACCCTGCTCTGTGAATGTTACAACAGTGTGTTCAATAAAGACATGAAAACATATAATTGTTTGTGTGTTATTAGTTTAAGCAGACTGTGTTTGTCTATTGTTGTGACCTAGATGAAGATCAGATCAAATTTTAGGACCAATTTCTGCAGAAATCCAGGTATTTCCAAAGGGTTCACATACTTTTTCTTACCACTGTACGTTTATATCTTTACAAACCTAGTCCCGTGCCTTACAGAAAAACAAAGGACAGGAGGAAGACGAAGGGTTGTTGAGTTCACAGTATTCCCCAACCCACACCCTCTCAGTAGTGTTCACTCTGCCCAGATGATCCCTTATTACTGACAGAACTAACATAGGGGCTAGGGACAGTTGAGTTAAGACACACATGAAGACAGATTTGTATTATTATTATTATTTGTATTTTGGATTGAACCTTTATTTAACTGATACACAGGGGATTATTTTAGTTAAGGCACAAGGGACTCTCAGTTAAGACACAAAGGAAGACTGATACACACAGGACTCGTAGTCAAAGGACAAGTTCACTTTTTGATGTAAATGGCATGTTATAGAAATGTCCAGGCACTTTTTTTGCCATTTCTCTTACTTTTGAGGAATTTACCCCACCAGCAACGCTATATCCTAGCAATACTTTACTATGTGCATGCACGTATACGGCAACGTATCGATCGAGTCCAACAAAATGGAATTCGTAATGTAACAATTTTCTGTGTACAACATTGAAAGACTTACATCACTATACTGAGAGAGTTGCCATTTCTAAGAGAACGTATTTGGGTGTTTTGGAGCCTTTGTTCATGTTTAACCACTGTCCCGATACAGTCACGCCCTGATCTGTTTCAACTGTTCCTGTTATTGTCTCCACCCCCTCCAGGTGTCGCTTATTTCCCCAGTGTATTTATCCCTGTGTTTCCTGTCTCTCTGTGCCAGTTTGTCTTGTATGTTATTCCAAGTCAACTCGCGGTTTTCCCGTTCTCCTGCTTTTGCATTTCTCCTTTTTCTAGTCCTCCCAGTTTTGACCGTTGCCTGTTTCTGGACTCTGTACCCGCCTGCCTGACCATTCTGCCTGCCTTGACCACAAGCCTGTCTGCCACTTTGTACCTCCTGGACTCTGATCTGGTTTTGACCTTTTGCCTGTCCATGACCATTCTCTTGCCTACTACTTTTTGGATTATAAAACATTGTAAGACTCCAACCATCTGCCTCCTGTGTCTGCATCTGGGTCTCGCCTTGTGCCTTGATAGATACTGCAGAATGAGTCTTAGGACCTCTATCACTGGTGGGGTAAGTTTCTCAAAACCAAATGAAATCACTAAAAAAGTGTCGGGACACTTCTATAACTTGTAATTTACATCAAATAGAGATTTGGTTAAAAAAGGCAAACTTGTCCCAGAAAGACAGTGCCCCAGGAGACTGTTATGACACATAGGAAGACACACACACGATACTGTTAGTTAAGACACACATGGAGTCAGAGACACAGGGAACTGCCTAGAGATGGTAATGAGGCTGTAAGAATGTTATATATGACAACTCTGTGGATGAAAATATCTGGCTGATGCTACCTAAGAGGATATTACATTCATGAATTAAACAACCTCTGTACTTCAGTGTGAAGGGTTTGGAGGAATATTTTTAAGACCACAATGATTAGAGAATCCCTATAGTCATACATAAATGAAGGCCTACATAACAGTATAAAGCACGATGCATACCTATTGATCAGCCTATAGGTGCCTACTGTATGAAGACGTAAACTTGAGAGGGAAGGTTAATAGAGATGTCTTACCTTCTTTCCAGTCCCCATGGTACTCCTCGCCAGTTGTGTAGTTGAACGACCCTCTCGTCAGAGTCATGGCCCCTCCGTTCTGCGCGCGCGTGTACACATACACACACACACAAACGTAAAGAGCACGGACTCTATTGCTGCTTTTTTCGACTGTAACACCAGTGTTACACTAGTGTATACACCCTTATGTTAGACTAGGGAAACTGTGTTTCCATAGCTAGAGCTGGCAGTGAGGACTTGTGAAGAGCAGAATCAACAACATTGGCATAATCAAAACAGTTGCTTTGTGATTAGGTGTTAAAGTATACAATTAGCCATTGTTATGTAATTGGAAGCTGAAAAGTACCAGTGGCCTGACTTTGGCCCCAAGTGAGTGCAGGTCTGCCGGAGCCATGGCCCAGTGAGAGACAGGTGCCGGCCCGTGTAGGTGGAAACAGAAAAGTCTGAGCCTTTTGGTTAAAACACTGGGGTAAATCCTCTATGGAAATTCCCCAATATCTATCTTATCTGAACCCTGACTTTAGTGTTCCTTCACCCAGCAAAAAAAATAAATGTCCCTTTTTCAGGACCCTTTCTTTCAAAGATAATTAATAAAAATCCAAATAACTTCACAGATCTTCATTGTAAACGGTTTAAACACTGTTTCCCATGCTTGTTCAATGAACCATAAACAATTAATGAACATGCACTTGTGGAACGGTCGTTAAGACACTAACAGCTTAGACGGTAGGCAACTAAAGTCACAGTTAGGATACTTAGGGCACTAAAGAGGCCTTTCTACTGACTCTGAAAAACACCAAAAGAAAGATGTCCAGGGTCCCTGCTCATCTGCATGAACATGCCTTAGGCATGCTGCAAGGAGGCATGAGGCCTGCAGATGTGGCCAGAGCAATAAATTGCAATGTCACCTGCAGGACAGGTACAGGATGGCAACAACAACTGCCCGAGTTACACCAGGAACACACAATCCCTCCATCTGTGCTCAGACTGTCTGCAATAGGCTGAGAGAGGCTACACTGAGGGCTTGTAGGCCTGTTGTATGGCAGGTCCTCAACAGGCATCACCGGCAACAACGTCGCCTATGGGCACAAACCCACCGTCGTGGACCAGACAGGACTGGCAAAAAGTGCTCTTCAATGACGAGTCGCGGTTTTGTCTCACCAGGGGTGATGGTTGGATTTGCGTTTATCGTCGAAGGAATGAGCGTTATACCGAGGCCTGTACTCTGGAGCGGGATCGATTTGGAGGTGGAGGGTCCGTCATGGGCTGGGGTGGTGTGTCACAGCATCATCGGACTGCGCTTGTTGTCATAGCAGGCAATCTCAACGCTGTGAGTTACAGGGAAGACATCCTCCTCCCTCATGTGGTACCCTTCCAGCAGGCTCATCCTTACATCACCCTCCAGCATGACAATGCCACCAGCCATGCTGCTCGTTTTGTGTGTGATTTCCTGCAAGACAGGAATGGCAGTGTTCTCCCATGGCCAGCGAAGAGCCCGGATCGGAATCCCATTGAGCACGTCTGGGACCTGTTGGATCGGAGGGTGAGGGCTAGGGCCATTCCCCCCAGAAATGTCTGGGAACAGGCAGGTGCCTTGTTGGAAGAGTGGGGTAACATATCACAGCAAGAACTGGCAAATCTGGTGCAGTCCATGAGGAGGAGATGCACTGCAGTACTTAATGCAGCTGATGGCCACACCAGATGATACTGACTGTTACTTTTGAGTTTGACCCTTTGTTGGGACACATTATTCCATTTCTGTTAGTCACATGTCTGTGGAACTTGTTCAGTTTGACAGTTGACAGTGAGGACGTTTATTTTTTGCTGAGTTTATTTTAAAGTCAAGGAGTGACAGAGATGGTGAGAAAGGGATGGTGAGATCAAGGGATGAGTTAAGGTCGAGGGGATAGGGCGAGGAGATGATGGGCAGAAGTGAAGGATGGGAAGAGGGGTGGGGAGAAGAGAAGCGGTGAGGAAGGTGTGGGAGCAGAGGACTGGTGCTAATGTCCAGAGACACAGCAGGGAAGAGATCAGATCAATATAGCTCTGCAGATGCTGTACTATCAAGTGAAGTGTATGTGGTAGCCTAGTCAACATATGTGTGTGCTTTAAAAGGAAGGAGCTTTACTGAACTGTAAAATGTCTTCACACACAGACAAGGGAAAGGGGGAACATGTGTGAGACAAAGGATGGCAAAACTGCCCCTAATTTTCAGTCATTTCGTATCAGTTTGCAGGAATAGAATCTAATCATTTAGAGAACCTCATAAGGCAGGCTATTTGCTGCCACATTACCATTAGGGTCAAATGCAAGTATGAACCTGTTGACACTGGATGATGTAATACATTATCCAGACTAGTTTATGTGTAAATGAGGCTACAATGACACCTCTTTCCCAATTCAGCTATATTCTTCTCACCTGTAAAACACCTATCGATTTGTCATGCTATCAAAAGATGTCAAAAGTATTCTTATTTTATTTCGCCGGCATATATCATGTACCTATCATGCCTTTCCAGTAGGTACAGTAGCGCCACAGTAACTGAGCCAATTTGGACAAGTCCTGCACTGCATTTTATTGACAGTGTACATAGCCTACAATCATTTGACCAAACGGTTTACCTGTGCGCTACCTTCTCTGTCTCTGCAGCATTGGAATCCACCTTTACGACATTAACAAGTCGGTTAGGAGAGGAGAGAAGACAGGACAAGCACAGGTTGGCTAGGGAATAGTATTAGCCTGCCGCTATAAGCTTTGGTGCTGCTGACGCCGGCGGTAATGAATCATCACTATGTTATTACGCAGCGGTGCTGTTTCATTGCAGGGCTTCAGTTAACGCTAATTTAAAACCTGTTCTGATTGGCTTGGTGTGTTACACTACCCTGTTAGACATGTTCCTATGGGGCAGTGAAGAAATGCCGGATTTAAAGGTCCTATTTCAATGTGTAGCCTTAGGCACAATATTTTAGAAGAAAGAAATAGCCTAATTTAATAGGGAAAAATAAAAAAAATCCGTATGTTAATGGTGGTTTAATTGACTATGATACACCTATCCATAGTAATTCCTTACTTGTTGTGCATTCTAAAATATAAATGTAGTCTATATCAACTCCCTTTTGGTTCTTTTAAAAACAAGTTTGAAAGAGTTTACTTGTTTTTTTCATAAGGCAAAGGTTACTTGGCTCTATTCAATCCGTATCGCTGAAGTATGCGTTAAAATTATAATTTCCGATTGAGCCGATTTATTCAGCATTTAGGCCTACCGTGAATGCAGTCTTCGCGAACAAGGAAACATAGACTTTTAATAGTCAGCTCTACGGATTGAATAGTCATTATGGACTTACGTTATTTGTGAGGGATACCTCATCGTATCTCTCTCAAATGAAAATGGATGGGATTCCAGTAAAATATATTTTTACCTGACCCTCCCTGAACTTTTGAAAAACCACAAGTGATCCTCCCCTATACCCAAAATAATAATGAAAACATAAAGTGGATAGCAGAAAACATGCCTACCGTTTTACACTCATTCCTAGCACAGGCCAGAGCCTTAGATACGCAGTTTTAGAAACTGCTCCTCGTTTTTTACAAGGCAAAGTAGCCAGAAGGTTGTGGATTCGCAGACCACCTTGGACAAGTGTGAAAATATATCCATTATAATAAAAGCACTGCAGGAATCTATCATCTTATAGCCTTTTATAAACACAGTTCATGCAATTCTAGGTCAGTTTACACGACTGGAGACAAGCAGAATATTTTTTAAATACCACAACCGAGCATAACAACGAATGAGTGCATACTGCAGTACCGGGGACGTTTTGATTTATGTACAGGCTATTCTTAAAAAAGAAGATAGTCTAAGTTTGGAACATTGCTAATGTTGTCTATCAAATGTAAAAATTGAGCGCAACAGAACCAGTAACAACTGAAGTATCTGATCATGAATGATTTCATGAAAAAGCCATTCATCGTTTAACACAGCAGCCACATATCATACAGGTATACAGTTAACTTTTTTAAATTCAGTTTTATTCCATGATATTGTTACAAAATAGATTTGTGTTGACTGTGATTAGGGCATGGGAATATAAGAGCATCTGCTAGGCTAAATTAACAAACTAGGCATGCATAGCTCCACATAGTTCCTCAAACTAGAGACTGGCCAAACTCTTGTTTCTAAAAGTGATTTCAATGACACTGTAGAATGACTGTATAGCCTCAAGGCATTTTTGTTAAATTTATTTCTAAGTAAAAAAAAAAAAAAAAATAATATTTCCTTTTATACAGCCTAAGTGCTAAATTTATAGGCATGTTGTTGATGTGTTGAAATGCTGAGCACTCCTGGCAGCCTGTAGCATGTCACAAATTCTTTACAATTGATTTATTCAAGGCTATAGCCTTGAAATAATAATAATAATAATATAGCCTAAATAATTAGATTACCTGGCTGTCTCCTGACTGATTTAGAGTTAGCATGTTGTTTAATAGCTGGTTGAAATGGAAAACTTCAATTGGTAGTGACAGAATCCTTACTTTCCAAGCTAAGTACGTGTTTTTGTCTCCTCATCCTCCCCTATAGAAGGTTGTAGCGCAGCCTCTGAATGTCATGGAGATATGTCTTTCCCAGTCAATTTACAGCTTGTTTTTAGCATAAGGCATTGTGGAGTAAAGCCTCATCATAGATCGCACTATATACCATTTTTTTTAAATCTTAAATGAACAAGGGGTAGGCCTATGATTTTTAGCCAATAACTTTAACAAAAGCCACAATACCCTCACATACCCCCTCTTTAACAAAAACCTTATATACTCTCACTTACCCCCTCAAACCGAACCCTGGTTTTAATTTAACACCATGTTCTTCACTGACACTGAGATATTTAAGGAGTGCATGGTGACTGAAGGACTTGGCTGACCAAATCTATGGATGGTAGATTACCACCTGTCAGGTTGGTGTACCTCGTATTTCTTGAATAAGAGGAAATGGGCTCCAACACAAAGACCTCTTGTTTTAGTAGCCTAAAGTCAAATTAAAATGTAAACTGTTTAAATGAATTAGATCTTCTCGAATTAGCCTACTTTCAGCACCCATGCGCTGTCCACATAGTTTTGACATTAATTAGTTTGACATTAATTATTAATTTCGGTAGCCTATAATGACGTGAAGCTTGTTCTAAAGAAAGTATTTGACTCTGTGTGCCACAAAGTATTTGACTCTAGCCACGGGGGGGGCTGCCGAAATCCCCCCCACCCCCCTTCTAATTTTGTGGCTAGAGTCAAATACTTTCTGTGGCACACATCAGAGTCGAATTCTTTATATAGAACAAACTTCATGTCAGGAAAGGCAACCGAAATGTATAATTAATGTAAGTGTGTTACATTAAACATAGACGGAGTAAAATGTAGGCAAGCAATAAACATTTCAGAACAACTACTAGTCGAATAAGACATGGGAGAGATGACGAATTTTGCCAAAGAGATGTATTTATAGACTAATACACTTGAAACAAATAGTCAAACCGAAAACTGCAGACATTACCATGTCTCCCCCGCAATCAAACCGACATAAAAAAATAAAATGAAACGCAGCCTAACGTGTTCAGAAATTTAAACTAGCAAGCAAGTCGCAGCAATGAAGAATTGAGTGCGGCGCGTTTACGCGAGGGGGGGTTCTGGCAGGAGGAGATTTTCGGCACAACACCGTCAACCTTTCTGTTACTGGCCCAACGCTCTAACCACTAGGCTACCTGCCGCGCCACAATATGTTACTCGGATATGGCTTATTGTGAGGTCAAAAATAACTCTGATAAATAGCTTCATTATGGGCAACGAAGTAAATATCTCCGCCCTTAACCTTGTTTTTATTAAAATCAATTATAGCAATAGCAAGCTTACCTCCGGTCTTTCTTCTCATCTGCTTTCTTAGTGTCCAACAAACTTTCTCTGCCCTTAACCTTATTCTGAACATCTCCAAAACAAAGGTAATGTGGTTTGGTAAGGTGAATGCACCTCTCCCCACCGGTGTGATTACTACCTCCGAGGGTTTAGAGCTTGAGGTAGTCACCTCATACAAGTACTTGGGAGTACAGCTAGACGGTACACTGTCCTTCTCTCAGCACATATCAAAGCTGCAGGCTAAAGTTAAATCTAGACTTGGTTTCCTCTATCGTAATCGCTCCTCTTTCACCCCAGCTGCCAAACTAACCCTGATTCAGATGACCATCCTACCCATGTTAGATTATGGAGATGTAATTTATAGATACTCTTCTGTAAACTGGTAATCTCTGTAGTCGCAAGACCCACTGATTGTTGCTTATTTATATAACACTCTTAGGGGGGAGTGAGGCCTATCTGAGAGATCTTCTGCACCCCTCATCCTCCACATACAACACCAGTTCTACCAGTCACATTCTGTTAAAGGTCCCCAAAGCACACACATCCCTGGGTTGCTCCACTTTTCAGTTCGCTGCAGCTAGCAACTGGAACAAGCTGCAACAAACACTCAAACTGGACAGTTTTATCTCTTCATTCAAAGACTCAATCATGGACACTCTTACTGACAGTTGTGGCTGCTTTGCGTGATGTATTGTTGTCTCTACCTTCTTGCCCTTTGTACTGTTGTTTGTACCCTATGTTGTGTTGCTACCATGTTGTGCGCCTGCCATGTTGTGTTGCTACCATGCTGTGTTGTCCTCGTAGGTCTCTCTTTATGTAGTGTTGTTTCTCTTGTCGTGATGTGTGGTTTGTCAAATTTTTTATTTCAATTATTTGTATTTTTAATCCCTGCCCCCATCCCCGCATGAGGCCTTTTGGTAGGCCTTCATTGTAAATAAGAATTAGTTAAATAATATATATTTTTAAAATAAATTCATGCTCTCCCTCTCAAGCTGAACATGGCATCAGTAGACCTTGTCCTCACGCACAGATATAGAATTGTTTTGACAAATTGACTCGCCTCCTGAAGTGCCACCGTAAACAGCACAGTCATTGGTTAGGCTGCGCAAAGGGGTTATTAACATCAGCAAGAGCAGCGCAGGCCGGTGCACATGATTGGGAACCATTGCCATGTGTAATGCAGTGTAGCCTAGTTTTACATACACCATCCTAGCAGCTCAAAAACTCAAAGGAAGTACATTTTCTTAGAAATATAACTTTGCCCTGTACGTCTCCAAGCATGCTCTTCGCATAT
This sequence comes from Oncorhynchus mykiss, assembly GCF_013265735.2. Taxonomy (NCBI): domain Eukaryota; kingdom Metazoa; phylum Chordata; class Actinopteri; order Salmoniformes; family Salmonidae; genus Oncorhynchus; species Oncorhynchus mykiss. Next base: position 37,076,544 of record NC_048587.1, read on the forward strand.
CCTAGGCCTATAGCCTATTGTAAGCTATAGTCCAGCCTTTACTTGTTCTCTTGCTCAGTTGTGCACCGAGGCCTCCCACTCCTCTTTATATTCTGGTTAGAGCCAGTTTTCACGTACGAGATCTTCAGTTTCTTGGCAATTTATAGCATGGAATAGCCTTCATTTCTCAGAACAAGAATAGACTGATAAGTTTCAGAAGAAAGTACTTTGTTTCCGGCCATTTTGAGCCTATAATCGAACCCACAAATGTTGATGCTCCATATACTCAACTAGTCTAAAGAGGGCCAGTTTTATTGCTTCTTTAATCAGAACAACAGTTTTCAGCTGTGCTAACATAATTGTAAAATTATTTTCTAATTATCAATTAGACTTTTAAAATGATAAACTTGGATTAGCTAACATAACGTGCCATTGGAACACAGGAGTGATGGTTGGTGATAATGGACCTCTGTACGCCTCGTCCGACCCTGGTTCGATTCCAGGCTGTATCACAATCGGTCGTGATTGGGAATCCTGTAGGGCGGCTCACAATTGGCCCAGCGTTTTCCGGGTTAGGGTTTGGCCTCATTGTAAATAAGAATTTGTTCTTAACCGACTTGCCTAGTGAAATAAAGGTTAAATAAATAAAACGTTTTAAAGTAAATTGATGGGGTCACATCTGAGAAACTCTGCTCATATTCGAGGATTGCTTCCCCTCATAATCTGATCCACGCCCAGGAAAGCAGTGGATGTATTATACGTTCACCAGCACTGAATAGACTCACGGCTTGTCACCGGTTCTTGATGATAAAACTATTGGAGATGTCCTGTGACCGAGGGCTGCGCGCTGGTTTTAATGAGATACCCTGTCCACATTCTGGCTGTTCAGCAGTGGAGATGGCAGTAAAGACGTTAATCCTCGTTCAATCTACCCATTTATGTGAGACCAGCTTCTCCTGTCTTGCTGCAACAAAATCTAAATATCGCAATAGACTGGCTGTTGAAAACACCTTGACACCTCTGGGGTGTGCCTGGCACAAAAACGCTTTTGAAACATTAGTGTCTAGTTTGAGAAACAGACGCCCCACAAGTCCTCAACTGGCAGCTTCATTAAATAGTAGCCGCAAAACACCAGTCTCGATGTCAACAGTGAAGAGGAGACTCTGGGATGCTGGCCGGCATGCTGGGCTATACTCAGCCTTGTCTCAGGGTAGTAAATTGGTGGTTTGATGATATCCCTCTAGTGGTATGGGGGCTGTGCTTTGGCAAAGTGGGTGGGGTTATATCCTGTCTGGTTGGCCCTTTCCGGGGGTATCTTCGGACGGGGCCACAGTGTCTCTCGACCCCTCCTGCCTATTTATGCTGCAATAGTTTGTGTTGGGGGGGTTACGGTCAGTCTGTTATGTCTGGAGTATTTCTCCTGTCTTATCCGGTGTCCTGTGTGAATTTAAGTATGCTCCCTCTAATTCTCTCTCTCTCCCTCTCCCTCCCCTCCCGGAGGACCTGAGCCCTGGGACCATGCTTCAGGACTACCTGGCCTGATGACTCCTTGCTGTCCCCAGTCCACCTGGTAATGCTGCTGTTCCAGTTTCAACTGTTCTGCCTGCGGCTATGGAACCCTGACCAGGTCCTTGACCTGTTGTTTTCGACTCTCTCTTTCTACCGCACCTGCTGTCTCTAACTCTGAATGATCGGTAATGAAAAGCCAACTGACATTTACTCCTGAGGTGCTGACCTGTTGCACCCTCTAAAACCACTGTGATTATTTTTGTTTGACCCTGCTGGTTATCGATGAACGTTTGAAAATCTTTGCCATAATCTCCACCTGGCACAGCCAGAAGAGGACTGGCCACCCCTCAGAGCCTGGTTCCTCTCTCGATTTCTCCCTAGGTTCTGGCCTTTCTAGGGAGTTTTTCCTAGCCACCATGCTTCTACATCTGCATTGCTTGCTGTTTGGGGTTTTATGCTGGGTGTCTGTACAGCACTTTGTGACATTGGCTGATGTAAAAAGGGCTTTATAAATACATTTGATTGATTGATCACCCACGTTAGCCAGAGTTGAGAATACGGGGAACATATAAAAAATGCCTCTATGCACTCGGTCTCTCCAACCGCAGCTTTTTCTTGAAATCGGCCATTTTTATCATTTGCATGGAAAATGTCGCTTTCGCTTCACTGTATGGATGGGTTCGAGCAGCAGTCTCATCTGTAGGCCTACAGATCCCGATACAACGGTCCCATCGTAATCCATGTCCCGTTATGTAGGCTTACTTGTTCAGAACACGGAATATCTAACCTACAGTTGTATTTTGAGGCAACTCTTTGCAACAAAGAAAATGTGTACAAAATGTGTAGAAGAAGCTGGCATTTGAAATGTCAGCTGTCTCATCTAATTGGATTGCAAACCAATTTGATGTTCGGGCTCTGCCTAAAATCTGCATGTGCCATATCTTGAATTCTACACGTGTCATTGAAAAGTCGGATTTCACTGATCTTTTTAGCAGTTGGGCTTAAAACCTCTCAGCAAGCATCCACGACTGAGGGCATGACCAGCTTTTCAACTATGTCACTTCGAAATGTTATGAGAGAGTAAGTATGAAGCCTTCAGTAAACTCTACTTGTCTGTGAAATTATTGTGCAGAATTTTCGTTTGGTTATTCATGTCTTTTTTTGTAAAACAAAATTTCTGGCTTATCCTTGATGTAGATGTTTTTGTTTCTAAATATCTGCGCAGTTTGTGTAGCTATACTTTAGTCATGGCAACACCATTTGTTTACTGCAGCAGTATGTATAGGTAGGTCAGCGCATTGCAAGTATTTATTGGTGTCAAATATGTTGCAGACCTGCAAGCATTCCTCCATGGACTGGCACTGGTCCACAGACCAGGGTTTGAGAAAGGCTGGTATGGGCTGTTGATCATTTTATTGAGACCACACTAGGCACACTTGATATTGCGTGCCCAGCCGAGAATCAGGGATGAGGGGCATCATCGGGCACACATGAGATACTTTAACAAGCAACTCATTCTCAAACCCTGAGCAATATTACATTTAATTGATTACAAAATACATGACCCTCCCTTGAACTACATTTAAAAAATACTAAACACTCCCCCTGACTGTAATTGAAAAAGCATGACCCTCCCCCATTTTCATTCAGGTAACTATTGTGTACTTTTGACCTCTCACTTATTCTTATTCAGTCTAGGCTAAATTATATATTCGAAGAAAAGTTAGACAGGAAAGTAGGCATAAGACAGTCTTCTATTCAAGATCAGTAAATAATGAATGTTAATATGTTGTTCAAGTTAATAAACTGTAGGCATACTGCTGTGAAAATAGTAGCGCGTTGACAGCGCAGAGTGGAGCATTGACAGCACTGTAGTGCGCATAAAGAACAGTAGTGCGCTTATTCTTCATTGCGTGCGCGCTCATCTAGCGCTTTCTCTTTGCCAACGCGCGCGTTCCCGAGAGGGATCGGTAGAAAATGGCGAGTCTGTGCAAGAAGCAGCAATGCACGATCGAGAGGCGAGGCTTTCGGCAGGAACTTGACTCGTGGCGGCACAAACTCATTCATTGTGTAGGTAAGTATGTTCAGTAATGCACGCCGAAGGGACAGTCAGGTTTTCAGGTACCTTTTTACTGTTTTTGTTGACTTCTTCGCCATCAATGTTGCAAAAAAATTCGGGCTGTGACCATCAGGGGTAACAGAGCGACTTTTTTTTGTCCTCAACTGTTCCATTTCCTCTCGACAGTCACTGTTGAGCGCAATGAAATATTGTTTAACGTTACATCGAAATGCAATTACATGGCTCTGAATATTATATTTACTATTTCTTATGCATTTCAGGTTATCTATCTGTGTACCTTTTGGTTTTATCTATAGCTATAATTTGTTTAAAGGGCTCTGTGTTTGTTGTAGCGGGAGTGTCAAACACAGCACTAATTATGAGCGCATATTCCATTTACTGAGGTGCGCGCTCCCGCGCGATTTTACAGTATTTTTGGTGGGGGGTGGCGGAGGCGATGCTCAGGTCAACGAGCTTTTCTCCAAAGTAGCTATCGGGGGCGCGCATTGCTGCAATGAGGAAGTAAGGTCAGACCATAGATTTAAATTACTAGAGAGTCTGTCATAAACCCTCAAAGTGCCAGAATTATTAGGCATAATTAAGTAATAAGGCACAAGAGGCAGTGCTGTATCATGTATACAGTCACAGACAGGTAAATTACATTGTCCAGGACGACGTGATAGCTGAGTGCCTTATTGCTATTATAAAACTGTTACCAACATATTAAAATAATAAAGAATTACATATTTTCATTAAAACAATTTTTTTCAATTGATGCAATTTCATTCTTCCACCAGAATATATATTATTTTGGTCATGTTAGTTCTTTTGGTCATGTTGCTTTAGACACGACGCAATCTTTAATTATTTTTGCATAGTTGCTATGCAAAAGCACTGGTCATCCATAAAAAAAAATGGTTGCTATGTGGGCTGGATAATGTTTTCGTTGCTAGATAACCAGCCAACTTCAGCTAATTTAGTCATGGCAAACATTGAACCTGGAATGATAGTACACTAGCTGCATTTTTGTTTGCTTGATCTTTTTCTATTGGTATTTATTTGGATGTCTCCATAATAATGACGTTGATGCGTGATTTTTAACTGGCTCAGCAAAAGTTGTATTGTCTGTGCACATTTCACTCTATGTATGGTACTACCAAGATCGAAATTCAAAAGTGAAACATTGTTTCCAAGGTCTGAAAGGTAGACAGCTAAGTTTATATTAACCCTGCTGTACCAAACTAAGTGCTAGGCTGGAAGCAAGGGGAAATAATATGCGAGTTGAGATGAATAGAAGAGATGGTTCGGACAGCAACATGAACATGATATTCTTGTGGATGCGCAGTGATCATTTTCAGATGGAACTGTTAGCAGGCATAGGTGTGTCTGTGATGGCCAATACAGCACGGCTTGGAACGCTGCTCTTTCAATCAGCATCCAGGATCCAAACCACCAGTTTTATAATGCTGATTTTAGTTATGCAGGATAATAAAAGTAAGGCATGTGATATATCAAATTATGTAATAGAATTGTTAACCTAATATTGTCATATAATTATAAATAGTTTTTTTTAACCAATATTCTGTAAGTGTGAACAGACCATAAATGACAATGTTTTGTTTTCTTGGAAAGCTGTGTACTATTATACAATGTCAGTACTTGTTGCATTTACAACTTGTCTAAGTTCTATCAACGGATTTCAGCCAGTGTATGGCTGCCTGTGGATTGACTGCATTGTTTGAATTGGAGGATGGCATATTGGCAGTTAATTAGAACCATTTATGGAATAATTCCTCTAAAACTGTCTGGCTAGCTAACAAACATACCGTGCAGATAAATTCTTCAGATTCATTATTTCAAAGAAATATCTCGTCACATCACTGGCAAACTATGACCAAAAAGGCTGACCTTTATCCCATCATAAGAAGGTTCATGTCCATTCTAGCGTTTTAATTGGGTTAGACCCTCTAGGGCAAACTTGCTTCTTGGAAACAAAGTTAGTTCATGTAGTCAGTCGGGTTGCACTTTTCATCAATACTATTTGCCCCCATTTCCCCATGTGTATTGTCCTTCAGTACTCTAAAACTGGCGTGCAACATCTTTGTATCTGAGTTTGTTCTTGCTCCGAGAAGTAGTATTCGTTTTTTTGTTTGTTGGCATTGCATCAACCTTACCTACAATGACCTACCAATCTGGTTAATATTAGAATCCCATAAACTGCCTTTATATCTGTGCATGTGCCCTGTGGAAATAGCCAGGCCTCCTTTTTCAGTGACCCACTCACCTACTTAGAGAGAGTTGAAGGTACTGTCCAAAGGAATGCAACAATTTGGACCTCTTATCCCGTTTCGTGCTGAACTCAAGCCTGGTCAAATGCACTGTACTGTAAATGAACAGTAGAGTGAAACAACATATTTGACCAACTTTCCATGTCAAGATTTACATTTTTTTATTTTTGTTTTGTGGGGGGAAATGCATTGGTAACATACCTCAACGTACATTTTATATTTCACATGCTTACTGAACATGACCCTGATCCCAGGTGTTTACTGAATGCAGTGAAATTAGAGGGGGGAGGGGGAGGGGGGGGGAGGGGGGGTAAAAGATAAACAGAAAGGACATTCTTGCTGTCTACTTCCCCAGGCCAAGTCAGCCCCTATGGTCAGCACTCCATCCTTGACCCACAACTGTCCTATTGTTCCCCTGCTGCTATGCTACAGTATGGAGGCCTGGGGAGCAGACTTCATAACAGCATCCCCCATTATTACCTAAAGTCAAGACAAAAACAGCCTTTTGTTCAGGTTTTTGGTGGAAAGACGAGAGTAGCACCGGCCTGCTCAAACTGAAATGGACATTTTGTTCCATGTTGTGTGTGTGTGTGTGTGTGTGTGTGTTGTTTTCATGTGAACAGTAAAGTCATGGAGCAGAGAGGAGTGATTGTCCAACAGAACAGCAGAAACTATTGTCTATCAGCCTCCGTATGCAAACGTGTGTATCCACTGTACATGAATCCTCGGTCTTGTTTTGGGAATGTTTTGCATTCCAAATGGCTTGGAATATCAAGGACTATGAATGCCAGCGAAACATAGAAGGCCAATACAGACTTTATGGTGGAGGAAAAGTTGATTTTGGAGGGGGGGTCATAACAATTTCAGATGGGACAACTGAACTGCCCTTTTTTTACAACTGGGAGCAGGGGAACACAATCTTTGTGAATTGGATGTGGCGCTCAGGCTAGTTCAAATTGTATTTCACGGCACTGCCACAACCCAGAGCTGCAGTAGGGGACAATACGGGGTACCTCTAAAATCCAACCAGTGTTGGTATACAGTCTAGTTCTTGATCTCTGTGGTGCTTTTGAGGTTTCTGAGTTTATATTGTAGTGTTTATTTTGTATTTCTCAGTTTGAGACGGGGTCGAGGGTTAGCAACACAACAGTCTCTGTACGACCACAGCGATTTCAGCTGAAGCCACAGCTAGGCCTAGTTCTTTATGATTACCTTTTGAAGTGTAGCGTATTGCATCTAGGGGCTTGAGGGCTACGTGGAGGACCCCCCCCCCCCCTCGCCTGAAACAATGGAAGGTTAAATACCGTGGTCTCCAAACAATGACATTGGTGACGGTTAGAAAACATTGTTTAGTGGATGTGCTTCTGTTATTCTGTTTAGCTTCTCCTTCCTTGTGACATTATTTATTTTCTACAGATGCCATTGTTGTGACCCGTGTCTGTGTTATTACAGAGGGATGTGCTTAGACTACCAGTGCAGAGGCTACATATTTACACTAGTGAAAAATGTGTTCCCTCTGACAGTAGATTACTTGTATTGTCAACATAGTTATGAACCATGTAGCTGTTGCTTTGTTTAATCTTCTTGCCTTGAATAAACTGCTTAGGCCTATATCAGTCTTAGAATTCATACTTCATCCATAGTTATGCAGTCTAGCCCAATTTGCTGAATTCTTCATGCAGAGCCCACAATAACTAGGCCTACATAAGAAGCCATTTCTCTGTCCAAAATATATAGATAGAGGTTTTTACATATTTCTTTATGCTCTCTGGTTCTCTTACTTCTTCCTCCTTTCCGGTTCTCTCTGTCTCTGTGTACATGAACAGACAAAGCCTTCTGCACACAGCCCTGCTAAGGCCTTTTTTTTTAATGGAAGGTAGAATTTCCCCCCCCACCAATCATCTTTTTATTATAGCCATTCCTTTTTCACAAAGGAAATGGTGCACTTTTCATCTCTACAGGTAGCCAATGTTTTACGTTGTATCATTTAGCAGATCTATGTTTGTGACTAAATTGGTCATTTTGCCTAGCCTAGATAAAACTATGCCTTGTTTCTAATTGGTAGGTTAACAATGATTTGGTGTATAGCCTCATTGTAATGGCAGTAGCCTATGCCAAAGGTCAGGTAGGCTTTACAGAGAGATGCACGAAAACTCCAACACCCTTTATCACATGGCTTTGTAATTGGTGTAACCTAGAGATGTACATACAGCATGTGTGTAGGCTGTAGTCTCCGTAGGTTTTGTTATTTTAAGAGCAGCAATATGCCATTGAACTGTCGGGTTGCATCACATTTAGGTTTAGGCTGGTTTAGTGGAGCGTGGCTTTGTTTCCCTCTCAGAATGCTGCTCAGATCCCTCGCCACGTTCGTTACTCTTACTGGGTAGTATAACCGCATGCTGCTGCTCCCTATGTCGACTTGTTCAATGCCCTGTAGAGATGGAACACTACCTGTCGAAAACAATGTTTTGTTACCCACGTGTCATTATTGCATTGCGTAGCATATGTCATTACCAGAACATCTTAGGTGCTCAACGCACTGTCCAAAATGTATTGCTGTAGCAATATGGATCTTTTGGCTAATACATGTTAGCTACATGATTAGGCTATCATCGGCTTGAAGAAATAAAGCATAGGCTAGGATCATTTCTATATGATAGGCTTGTACCCCTTAGCCCTGTGTGCTTGATTTTTAGTGTGCGCTGTGCTTTTTGTATCTCTCCTCCTCATCCCCTGTATCTGTGTCTGTGCACTTATCTGCATTGAGCCTCACTCTAGCATGTCAATGACCTCCTTTATACTGTGTGCGAGTGTGATCAACCGCACTGAACATGTGAACATCATATGATCAAGCATGTGCTTCCTTTTTAAGCATGAAAAGACCTTAAAACTGATTTGGGTCCTCTCTTTCGACCGGCCCCAGAACACAACTTGTGTGTGTTTTAGTTATGACGATTACTTTCTGGGGCTCTAGGCTGAATGAGAGAAGCTCCCCAATTAGCTTTTGTTAAGATCACCTCTGTTTTGCTCCCTGTGAAGACTGCTTAGGAGAGAGGAAATGTCAGCTATAACCCAATAGTATCAGTGGAGTAGAGAACAAAGATGGGGGTTAGCATGAAGAGAGGGAAATGGTGAATCCCAAACCACCACCTCTCCACTACCTGCCTCTGTTGTCACATGTTGCTGACAACTCAGATGATGACTTCCAGAGAGTGGTGAGGGGATCAATAATCCCATCAACTTTGGGAAACACTCGTTACTTGAATGACGCAATTCATGTTCCACTTTGAAATAATAAAACAAGCATGAAATTCAAATGAATAAATTTCCCCCCTGTCATTTTTACAAAATATAAGTTAAACATTTAATTTGGGAGGTAATTCATCTGTGTCATGTCTCGAAATCACACAAACAATTGCACGTGGCATAATTAGTCACACCTATCCATTCTTTTGTATTCCATTACACAAACCCCAAATGTATCAACGGGTCTAATTTGCCCCTATACCCTCAATTTTCACTCTCTCAGCTTTGGGATGCTTGTGCATATGGCGGAGTTGCGTGTTCACATGCAAATGGAGAGGAGAGGGGAAGGGACTGATTTGGGATTCATCCAGAGGGAACATGGTACACAGCCCCTAACCACAGAATCTTACAGGGAAAAGAGAGGCGAGTTTGACGATGAAATGTTTGCATACTATTAAAATTTGGGGAGAGCGAGACATGCATGACGTAACATCTTTCTCCAGTTCAAACAAACTGGTGTAAAGTATTGTACCCTTATATTTCACTGCTTAGAAATGGCCAGGATTTTAAAGTAGGCTAGAGGCTGCAGGTAGCCTAGTGGTTTAAGGGCATTGGTTCGAATTCCAGAGACAACTAGGTGAAAAATGTCACTGTGCCCTTGAGCAAGGCACTTAGCTAACCCTATTTGCTCCTGTAAGTCGCTCTGAATAAGAGCTTCTGCTAAATGACTACAATGTAGAGAGCATGCGCTGAAAATCAATCCCCTTTATCATTTGTTTACGTTCATGAATAGGATTCTGATTCACAGGCTACTGAATTGATTTACTTAAAATAGAAATGACTGCAACTCTGCACCAGCTACAATTGGAGATATGAAAGATGCATCAAAAGAAACAGCCTACATCTCAGTTTTCACTTTTCCTCATCCATCATAAACGTTAACGCCAAAGCTTGTGCACGCATGTGCAAACACAGGGCCCTATAAAATATTGTATTTCCCCCCCCCCTACATTTTGTTTTCTGTAGTTGGTTTTATCAGGTTTCTGTTTTTCAGGTTTTTACTCTCAAAATCACTTTAAAAAAATAAAAAAATAAATAAATAAATAAATACAATATCCAATTTAGTTTTCCGCAACAATGCTTAAACCACAACAGGAGACCACTTTTGAAGTTTTGGAGTTTTGGGTGTAGCCTTTTATGCAAGTGCACTAGCGGTCTTTCTCCTAGCGCTCATGTGATTGCAGAGTTTGCTAAACAAATGACCAATGGATTGATGCAAATAATCATGATATCATTCTGCCAGGTAGGCTACTAACCTAGTTAACATTTCTATTAGGCTTGGGCAGTATACTGAGTATTGAAAAACAATCCCGTCTTTCAATACTGTCAATTGTATTTTATTTTGAATTTAAATTAAAGTTCAATAATGTGAATATTTGTAGCTACTCTTAGCTTATTGTGTTCTTCATTTCACCTGTCACATAATTTGACATGAATCTTATCGTAGTTCCCCAGAACAGTTGATCTTGTCAGGTGTTTGGTTTGTAAATGGCACAACGGGAGAAAGAGGGAGCTGGTGAGTCCAGCTGTGTATGTAGATGAACTTGCTAGTTAGTTAAGTAAGTGGCTGAGTTAATAAGGAGACGGAGCACCATATAGTGTTAGCTTTCTGCTGTGTTTGAAAAGTCAGTGCTTTGGATGAGTTATCTGTACAGCTGCCACTCCTGCTATCTTGATTTCCTTTATTTATTTTCTCCTCTCTGTTCTCGGCCAGTCTGCTCCTCCCCCCTATTCTCCGAGCAGACCAGGCAGGCCTGTTGCCCTAGCAACTCCACACACTGCTCCAGAGCCAGTACTGTTCTTCCTTCAGACAAGCATCTGTTTACTTTGTTCATTTGCACAATGTCTCTCCTTGACATTTGCTTGTAAATGTCCAAACTCACCAGAAATGACATTCGATAGCTACTATCTGTACTTGTATAACTTTGAGCTGGATTGCCTGTCTTTAATTTGTTTTTCATTTGTGCTCATTAGCATATTTAGCTAGCAACCTCTATTGAAATTCGCTATTAGTTTGTGCTAATTTTGTTCGCATTTTGGTTAGATGCCCAATGGACTTTTTGTTGCGTTTTTAGCACCCACTTGTGTACTGTGACGGCAATACAGTAAATCGTGCAGTGTTTTGAGACTGGTGTTTTGTGGTATCCATGAGTTAAAGGGCCTCATTGCCAAAATCCCGAAGTATCTCTTTAAGATCCTACATCTGTATCCTACTGAATGATGTACTGTGTTTTGAGGAGACTAGGAGACTATAGCAGGAAACTTATCCTGGAGCAACAGGAAATGTGGATTATAAGTCATGCCCTTTTCTTTGTAGGGGTTAACACATTTTTCATTAGAGCAAATCAAGTCTGACTTTTTTAAGTGGAATTACAAACGTCCAGTCTTTTTAAACCCTTGAGTACACTACACTACATTTGCATTTCTTGCCTTGCAGGAACATTTTCAGCATTGAGTGATCAAATTAAGATCTTACATCTGTACATGCTCAAACACCCAAGTTGGGTAAACCGATAGCAGCCTATACCATGATAGCCTATAAACTAGTATCTTGTCCACTTTTAAGATCACTTATCCACTCTTCCACTACTTCTGTAATAGTAGTTACTCTAGTAGTCCAGTCTTTTTAGATTAGGATAAATTGCCCCTAGACACTAATCAAGGTCAGATTCTAGGTTTCCCTTAACCTCCCCAAATCTTAATCATTTAAGGTGATCCTAGATCTGCGCCTAAGGGGACTGCTACCCAGAGCTTTGCTAAAAGGGGACTTCAGTAGTTAAGTGCTTCTGGGAGGGGAGATGGTGTCACTCCAAATCTCTTCCCCCATCCTCAGCCCTGAATTGGTTACAAATATAGGTCAGGAGAAGGCAAAGGGAGATTGGGTAGTTAGTCACACTGAGCAGTGAGCACCGTGTAGCTGCATGGTAGGCCTAACTAAAGACAGACATGCTGCAGCTGGTTCCTCATAGGAACTGGTAGCTCAAGGGTCGTTCCACCTCAAAAAGCACAAGGAGGATTTCGATACCCACCACCTTGGAGTGTTCTGAAATATTTAGAAACCAATACGTTTCGCATTTCTGTAACATTATTTTGTTGAAATATAGTTTTCACACTGAGAAATGAAGCTAATTTGAAATGTATAGGATTCATATGATATTCACAATTTTACCTTAATTTAACTAGGCAAGTCAGTTAAGAACAAATTATTTTTTTTCAATGATGGCCTAGGAACGGTGGGTTAAGGGGTAGAACGACAGATTTTTACCTTGTCAGCTCGGGGATTCGATCTTGCAACCTTTCGGTTACCAGTCCAACGCTCTAACCACTAGGCTACCTGCCGCCCCAAATATAGTACCTTAAATCTGATTTGGGCCAAACTTTTTCTAACATTGGGAATCCAAAGAAATGGTCAAAAGCCAGCCACGGACCCCAAACCAACAACAAGTATACAGTATCAGTTCTCATGGCTTGCTGAAGTGACATGGAACGACCCTCAACTGTTTTCATGCGCTCATACAGTATAGCTTATGCACCACTCATGAGGAGCTCCTATAACATTTAGATTGAATAAGAGATCTAATAAGTGCTCTTATACACATACTGTAATCGCCTTTTGAGTTGTAGGAGGGTTGGCCCTAGTTCAAACCGCTAATATTACCTCACCAAACAAAAAGTAACTCTTTGGAAGAGCGGGGATAGAGTGCTGTCTGAAACCGTTTAAGTGTGCCTTGTTGGACTTTGGAAGGTAATTCGCCAGTCTCTGTGGGTGAAGCACGGCTCTGTTTCATGCAGTGCGCCAGAGCAGTTCCACTGCCGGGAGACATGGTAAAGCATATTAATATACTGAATGTTACTTGCATGCAAACAAAGGATGCTTTGCTACCACACCCACAACGGAAGCACAATCATGGTCTCGGATTCGTCTCGGATTAGGCTTGAAGTCATAAACAGCGCTAGGATTCAAGCTTTGCGAAGAACTGCTGGCAAACGCAGGAAAGTGCAGTTTGAATGAATGCTTATGAGCCTGCTGTTGCCTACCACCGCTCAGTCAGACTGCTCTATCAAATCATAGACTTAATTATAATAAGCACACAGAAATACGAGCCTTAGTTTCTGGATTTGACCATATTAATGACCTATCATTTTGAAAACAAAACATTTATTCTTTCAGTGAAATATAGAACCGTTCTGTATTTTACCGAACTGGTGGCATCCATAAGTCTAAATATTGCTGTTACACTGCACAACCAATGTTATGTCATAATTATGTAAAATTCTGTCAAGTTAATTACGGTCGTTGTTAGGAAGAAATGGTCTTCACACAGTTCGCAACGAGCCAGGCGGCCCAAACTGCTACATATACCCTGACTCTGCTTGCACTGAACGTAAGAGAAGTGACGCAATTTCCCTAGTTAATATTGACTGCTAACATGAATTTCTTTTAACTAAATATTCAGGTTTAAAAAAAATATACTTGTGCATTGGTTTTAAGAAAGGGATTGATGTTTATGGTTAGGTACATTGGTGCAACGACAGTGCTTTTTTCGCGACTGCGCTTGTTAAATCATCACCCTTTTGGCGAAGTAGGCTGTGATTCAATGATAAATTAACAGACACCGCATTGATTATATGTAACCCAGGACAAGCTAGTCAACCTAGTAATATCATCAATCATGTGTAGTAAACTAATGATTATGTGAAGATTGTTTTTTATAAGAGAAGTTTAATGCTAGCTAGCAACTTACCTCGCTGCACTTGCGTAACAGGTGGTCAGCCTGCCACAGTCTCCTCGTGGAGTGCAATGTAATCGGCCATAATCGACGTCCAAAAATGCCGGCTACTGATTTATGAAAACTTGAAATCGGCCCTAATTAATTTAAGCGGTTGACCTCTAATTTGTATGGTTCATCTAGAATCCTGACATCCTTATGCTCAGCAATTTACTTACGTTTTGATATTGGGCCTCTGAACTGTAGATTGACAGTGTCTACTCTAGATTTCTGGAGACAAGGCACAAAGACCCTAGAAATTAAAGATACCAGTGTTTTCAATTGAAAAACATGGCAAATGGTGAGGTACCTTTCTTTGTAATATTCTGTGATACTAGCCTGAATCTTTTAAGATTGACCTTAATTGATTTCCTCACATTAGGTAAGTAGTGTTGCCTAATGGCTATTGGATCATATTTTGCAGTCTCTCTTATTAACTCTTTGTTCCACACCTCTTTACCTTGCGCCTCGTTACTGCCATGCCTGTAGGCTATAGGCTAGCTTCAGAATCGTATCTCTGCCCTGTAGGCCTAGTCTACCCTATATACTGTAGGCATATACCGCGGGTTATCCACAGTAGCCTAATTCATTTCTTCAATTAGTGGGTTAGGCCTAATGGTTTATCAAGTGGTCACGATCCCTAGAATAACTCCCATGTCACTGCTTGTAATGCTTCCTTCATATATTGGTTATCATGGTTTTCAGTAGCTCACTACTAGCAGTGTGTTTTGAGGGTCGGATAGTTGGCTATTTCTTCCATGCATTTGGTTGTATTCAGCATCATCACCATACCCACACCACATTGTTGAATGCTATGAGTTAGCAAAATTTGATGTGGAGTTAACTCTTCATGAGATCCAGCATGTCAGCTACATGAGGTTGCCTCTAGAACACATTTTACTGGCTCCCCCTCTACCTACCTACCTCCCTTCGCTGGAAATGTAGGCTGCTGCTTTCACCAAAATGGTACATTTTTTTGGGGTGGGGGGGTTTCTTTGCAGTATGCAGTCTAGTGATTTATACAAAATCGGAGGAAAATAACTTGTTCCTGTGTTGTATAGCCCAGTAGTTGTTTATTACAATGTTGTTCTAGCACCCTGAGCTCATTGTTGTGTTGCTACTGACAGCCCTTTTTAATAGTGCATCTCACTGCCTCCTGTTTAAATGCCCTAAAATAAATTCCTGAAGAGTGACTTGATTTAATGGCGTTGATTTGTCAAACCTAAGTGGATGACCTATTTAAATTTTTTTCTCCCTCTGAAATATTCCCGACATGGGATTGGATGGTTGGGTTAGCTAGCTGCTGAAGTCCTGTTCACTAACCCAGAAACAGCACATCCCTCCCTCCCTCTTCCTCCAGCTAGGGGCTAGTGCTAGCCTATATTTTCACTACTTTTTTGTCTTTGCCTGTGCTTTTTTTCCCTCTTTCTTATGAAGGAGGGGGTTGTAATTGGGGGAATGGGAGAGAGGCAAGGTTTTAAAATGAGGACTAGGTTAAGTTCTGTGCCCAGAAACAGAGGAACTCTCAGCTCTAGCTGTAGGCTGGATTGAACCATTTCATTTATCAGTTTCTTTTGTCACATTCTGTTCTGGAGGTGGAGGATGGGGTTGGAACAAGGGCATTTTAACAGGCTTTTTACATTATTGGCACTTTATTGGTTGAGGAAGAGAGTGGATGGCAAGTTGATGATGGGTTGACGACTTCGATCGTAGGTTGGTTTTGCTCGTGGAAACATTTAAGTATTTGTATTGTATTAAAATGCACAAACATGCTGTGTTGGTTTTTGTGTCTAGATGCAGTATTTTTCCAGTAATGTAACTTGTGGAAAGTGTTTAGGATGTGTGACTTTGGCTACATAAATAGGCAAATGACGAACATTTTGTTTTTGTATCCTAGTGGAGTAGACTACTGGAAGAAACGTTTTGAGAACATACACTCTGTCCTCTGATTTGCCATTGCACCAAAACAACATGATGGTAAACAACACGTAGCCTAAATGTATTCAGTTTTTGCAGCTATGGTGAGGGTCTTTACTAGAGCATGTTGTGTGCTTTGTGACGTTCTACAGACAAGTGGACAGATGTCGCCTCTGACCTCTAACGCATCAATGGACATATTGCAATGAAAATTGGCCAGTGTACTAACACAAGGTAATCAATCTCCTGTTAAACCATCGATATGGGCTAAAATCACCCACACAGTTGCTCAATTGCTACCATCATTGGCCACGATTTACCATTTCTTAAAGCGGATGAATGACGAGATGTTCCGTTAGTCCTGATTTGCTGCCAACATCTTTCAATAATATTTCACCCTCTGAACAAATTGATCCTGCTTTGTTAGTACACCAAGGGAGATGTCTCTATTTCACAATCATTCGGTACGACTGAAATAAAGTATTTCCTCAGTTAGCATACCACTGCAAATCTGTGGCAATTTACCCGACACCTTGTATGAATGTAAAACTATTGTCGGTGTAGCCTATTCGTATAATTTGTTGTCCATTTAATTATATATATCTTATCAAGATCGGGGGGATATCCCTGGACTGTCCATATTTGAAATCTGTAGGCTATTAAATCAAGTCAGTCGTGATGAGTTTGGCCTATAATAATTTTGTGTCAAATGACAATGTGGTTAATGGTTATTTCAAATAGCACGCATAATTTTTAACATTTTTAAAGGTGAAACGTTTGAATGATATATAGGCATACTTCTATATTCTTATGACAAATGTTTTATTCATCAGCCTTACGGTGTCCGATGGGTCGATGTTTCATTGGGGTCGGGAGTGGAGAACGTAGAAGCAGCTGTCTAGTATCATAATCACTTGACAAGGTAACAACGAGAGATCAACTAATCTGTTGGTTTATTCTTGTGGGTTTAACACACAGGTGCATGTAATCTCCCATTAGTAGCGTTTTAAGAAATCCAGTGGTAGCAGGTCTGCCTGTTCGTTGCTATGAGTACCTATAAAGTAACAGGGTTTTAAACCGGTCATAAATCCCTGTGTGACATGGGAAAGGCAACAAGGAAGGGCATATGAATGCAACATTTGTAATTAAATGCATTTCTAGCCTGTCTATCTGCTTTTACACTTTGATTTGACTATTAGATGTTCAATGTTTCTTTTGGCTAAAAAACGCATACTTTCACCATATTAAAACAAGTCCCATTCACGTAGCAGGGTTCACCTTAAAATGAGGGCCAGGTTTTAATATATATATATATATATATATATATATATATATATTTATTTATTTATTTATTCTCCATAAAATGATTCGCTAATCTCATTAAATCAAAATAATCTTCAGAAATTACATTCAAGGCAACAAAATAACCCCAACATTGTAAAGCCAAGTTAACTGGGTTAATATCTCCCTGGAAGTCAGAGGGTGCATGGAGGGACATGTCAAGAGGCAGAATTCTGATAATATGAAGTCTTTTTATTCATCTACAAAATCTGTATCTAACTCTCCATGTGGTCTACGTTAAAGGGCACGTCATTGAATATAACAGGCTTTTAAAATGCAATATTGGTGCACAATTATTACTTAAAATATTAAAGGGGTGCAAAAGGCATTCATTTTGTGGAACATCCCACTCATCATATTAGGCTATGTTCTGAAGTGAACGGTGCTCTGCCTAGTGAGCCAGCCACCCTTTCTCTATAGATGAGTGAACTAACTCCTGCTGTCGGAGGTTAAGACTCTTTGGAAGTTTTAGAGGGAATTGTGTTGACAGTCAGTGTATAGCCTAGCCTACGTATTGTGTGTGTGTGTGTGTGTGTGCTGGCACAATCATTGCATAATCGTGCAACTGACAATTATGGACAATAACCTGAACATTTTTTAAAATCATCTTTACTTGAGGGAAAGGTTGGTCGTTATTTTTACAAGCAGAACGGCACGGTCGGGAGAAAAATCTTGAATTCCAAAAGTTCCAAGTGGTCAAAATCATTAGCTTTTGAGATCGGGGTGACCCAAAGCTGTGCTGTATTAATTAGTCTAAGTATGCTGTAGCAACATTTTGAAGATTCATTACAAACTGAAACCCTTTTTTCAATAAAAAGGACAATTATCACAATGTCATTGCCATGGTGTGTATCCTGTTGCCTCCTGTCAGTACAGTCCAGAGCAGTCTGATGTGAGACATGACAGATTCTGCAGTACTATTGATTGACAGACCCAAACCCTCTCCTCTGACCGTTGCCTCAACATGTTAGCACACCAAACTGTGTAGTCTTTCTTGTTGCTTGGCAACTGGCAGACCCTTGTGCATGCTATATCATTAGTCAAAACGTACGTGCATTCCATTTAATGTGTTTTTTTTTTATGTGAGGCAAGAGGAGATTTGCTGAGGGTGTGCTTCAAGATGAAATTGAAAGTCAAAGTGGGGTTGTGGAGAATTAGGCATGTATAGGAAGGATGGTGTTTGATCACTGAGAATGTCAAAGTTTCTCAGTAATTGACACTTTGGCAGAAAGACATTTAATTGGGCTCCTTGGCAGTAGACTAGGGCCTATGTACTTACTCTATCATACATTTACAGTGAATGCAATGGGAAGCATAGGCTTACATCTTAAACTGTAGGCTACATGTTTTTGGGCCTCTAATGGATTGAAATTCCCCAACATTTGTAGAATGAAATGCAATTTTTTCGCATTTTGCCTATTTGTGGGTTTATAGAATGTTCTATGTATTCATGGAATGTATTGTTCTTTTTCCACAGGTTTTGAGAGCATTTTAGAAGGGTTGTTTGGGTCGGGGCTGCTGGAGGATCTAACGTTATTTAAAGGTGAGTCAATATGTTGCACTGACTGACACACAAACCCACATCACTGCCACGCTCATTAAAACCGAAATCATGTCCATCCCATGTCATAAACACATAGTTGTTCCAAGACTTCTGAACTGATGCCCGCGTTGATTTATCAACAATTCCATAGTCAAACACGTCAAGAAGTGTAGGCCTAAGTATTTAATATTTTCTGAGTGTACGTAGGCCTATATTTGCCCCCCCTATCACAATGCTGTGCTATTGTACCATGTGGTACCCTTCCACAGTGACTCCTCCTTGTAAACAGTCCGCTTGGCCTCTGGAAAGAGGCACGCTTTGTGTTCACATGAAGTTGGAGTTTGGGCTGGCCTGGAGCCAATGTTAAAGCCTGTACAGTTCTTTCAGACAAAATGTGTGATATTTACTGACGACAATGGAAGGCATTATTTAGAGTTTTGACGACTTCTGCTCGAGCGCTGTAAAAGACTACCCTAAATGGGACTATAGTACCAGTTGCTTTGGTTCGAAGCAAATGTACAATACGATCCATACAAACAAAATGATGGGGAAGTTGGTGGGGTTACTCAAGATCATGTGAGTGAATAGATTTCAGCTAGAACACTATCATCATTACTAGTAGGAGTGAACTGGGTGTCCTGAGAGTCAAAACCCTCCTAGTGCTGCAAGAATGCATTCTTGTGCTTGACAAAACAAACATACAATGTGTGCTAACCTTAACTCAACCATGCTCTTTCTTCTGACAAGAATGTTACTGATTTGAATTGAATACTAGGACCACTATTGTTAATTGCCGTACTTGATCAAGACTGGACTTAATTTTATACATAAATTCTGTCTTTTTTTTATAGATTCTGAGTAACCTATTGCTTGGAGAACATTGAAGACAATATTAACTTTAGAGATCGGTTAAAGATGAGCTGACCATGAAAGCCTATTCCATCAGACATGATTTATTTCTCTATTTAATGTAGATGATTTAATAGGCGCTCAAGACCTAGTTCAACAGTGAATCAATGTGAAACTGCCCACCTCTGACTAGGTATATTAATGTACTCAATTATGAAATTATGCTCTTAGCTGAAGGTTAGTAGGACTCGAAGCAAATGGATTTCCATGGCAACCGACCAACCAGGCACAAATTCCCAGTCTCTGACACCATTTGGTAACTTTCTTTGTTTTAATTATCTTCGATGAGCTCCTTGAGCTAGTCTGTTCATGTCCTTTACCTGTTTTTAACTAAACATCAGTCGCACTTAGACTGAGTGTGACTGAGATCACGGTCTAGCCCAGTGGTTCTCAACTGATTTTGCCTCAAGACCCAAATTGGACCAGGTTGTCTGTCACAACCCAATATTCACTGAAATGCCATCTGGATAAGCAATTTTAATGCTATTTTGAGTAAATGTATCAATTTATATGACAAGGGAAAAGAACATTCCCACCTTTTCCATTGTCAAAAATAGTTTTGCCCATATTCTTGATGAATGTTAGTAAGCTCACTGGTTTGAGATCACAGAATCAACCAAATCAAATTTTATTTGTCACATACACATGGTTAGCAGATGTTAATGCGAGTGTAATCTAACCTAACAATTCCAAAACTACTACCTTATATACACAAGTGTAAAGGGATAAAGATAATGTACATAAAGATATGAATGAGTGATGGTACAGAACGGCATAGGCAAGATGCAGTAGATGGTATTGAGTACAGTATACATATGAGATGAGTAATGTAGGGTATGTAAACAAAGTGGCATAGTTTAAAGTGGCTAGTGATACATGTATTACATAAAGATGCAGTAGATTATATATATAGTACAGTATATACGTATGAGATGAATAATGTAGGGTATTAGCAACGCTAAATAGCGTTGCTAATAGCTCTATATTGAAAATACTAATTTAATAAATTGTTTTCAGAGATTAAATGTAGAAATGTACATTTATCCGCTAATCTCATTTTAGATTCATGTAAGCAACCAAACAATTGTGAATATAGTGCATAATATACACTTTTAGTATTGCATAAGAATCACTAACTTGAAAAATAAGATTTTTTTTATTACCAATCAATTGTCAATGTCTACTCATGTTTTTTTCTTTCCACAATAAGTGGTTGACTCTGACATCTGTGATTCATATAAGTCCTAGTGGACTGTGTCACTGTATCCAGGACTTCTAAAGAGGTTTTCTTTGGGAGAATTTTTGTTGCTTTTTCATGTTTTTAACCACCATCTGAGATGTTTTTGTCATACTCCACCATACCCTGTCCTCTCCTTTCTAAAATGTTTCTCCTGGATCCACAGACTGTGAGCCTGAAGGTGTGTCAGACTGGTCATTTGACGAGAACTGTCTGTTCTGCTGCTTAAGACGAGACAAAGTCAAGGTAACTGTTTTTTTTTCTCTTCTCTTCCTCCATTCTGTCTTCTGCTGTTCCACCTGTAGTGATTGAAGTGTTTCCATTATCCATTTAGGCAAATTGTGCATTAATTATGATTTGGAGACAGATCTGTTTCATGTCTTCCGGTAGCCCGCAAAAGCCAGCATGGATGGAATGCAAGAATTGACTTATATTTGCCGTATTCTAATCGTTCTCATGTGCCAACCTATCACCACAGTCCGTGCCATGGTGAGACTTGCACCCATAGATGAGAAATAATTAGATGGTGAAACGTGCATCCAAGTTATAAATTGTATTTTAATGTTTAAGGACTCCTGGAAGATGAGTCCAAATGGGGACTAAAAGAGATCCAAATCAACCAGAAAACAAGGTGATGAAATTCAGGCATTCTTGAAAGGCAAGACAGTCCTTGTCCTGCAAAGAAACATATTTTTTATAGTTGAAAAATAGATTTAGCAAGCAGTAGGCATTTAGAATGAAATGGTGATGTAACTGCTCATTGATGACATCACGTGCCTCATATATACCGTTTTAATTCAAAAGTTTCCATAATTTGTATATAAAAAATTTAAAAATAAATATCCCTGTCGAACGAAAAACAATTTCAGTCTTTTGAACATTTCTCCTATAGCTACCGTTTCCATTGCACATGTCGCAATGTATATATTTTTTGAAACCTTGCTTTTGATTAATAAGCCTTGCACGCTCTCTCTCTCTTGGGATTCATCTGTAAAGAACACATTTCTCCGGTGTGCCAGTGGCTATCAGGGGTGAGCATTTGCCCACTGAAGTCCGTTACGACAACTGCAGTCAGGTCAAGACCCTGGTGAGGACGATGAGCACGCAGATGAGCTTCCCTGAATCAGTTTCTGACAGTTTGTGCAGAAATGCTTCGGTTGTGCAAACCCAGTTTCATCAGCTGTCTGGGTGGCAGGTCTCAAACAATCTCACAGGTGAAGAAGCCAGATGTGGAGGTTCTGGGCTGGCATGGCTACGCGTGGTCTGTGGTTATGAGGCCGGTTGAGCGTACTGCCAAATTCTCTAAAATGAGAGGTGGCTTATGGTAGAGAAATTAACATTAAATTCTCTTGCAACACCTCTGGTGGACATGCCTGTCATAAGTATGTCAATTGCACACTCCCTCAACTTGAGACATGTGGCATTTTGTTGTGTTACAAAACTGCACATTTTAAATTGGTCTTACACCTGTGTAATGATCATGCTGTTTAATCAGCTTCTTGATATGCCACACCTGTCAGGTGGCTGGATTATTTTGGCAAAGTAGAAATGCTCACTAACAGGGATGTAAACAAATTTGCAAACCAAATTTGAGATTAATAAGCTTTTTGTGCGTATGGAACATGTCTGGGATCTTTTATTTCAGCTCATGAAACATGGGACCAACACTGTGTGTGCGCACACAGGACTGCTGTCTGACCCTAACTCATTCATTGCTAGAGCTGTCTGGGCTGCTCCCCACTCATGTTGCACAGAAGTTAACACACTTGAATAATGCAACACGGCATGTAGAAATGTTGAAACTGCTCATTACTGTTCGAGAAACAATGTCCATGCAGGCTAGAAAACTTGACAATGCAAGAGGATACCGGTAGCTTCCAGCTTTAATCATAGGCTTACTTTCCTTGCTAGCTTACAGCTGAATGAATTCACTACCCTAGTACCTTGTTTGTGATAATATGCCAACCATAATTCAAATATATGCTGATTTCAAAGCTGATTGTCACCAAAAACATATTCACTTCCTCGCCTCCAGTCCAATTTCCACAAGAGTCCGTAGCCATATTCTGGATCATCACTAGTTACTATAACCACTGTCATCAACTGCCTATTTCTCTTCTTAAAATGTGATTTTAAACCTAACCGTATCAATACTGTTAACCTTATTTCTAACCCTAACCAAAATTAAAGACCCAAAATGTAGAATTCTGCCTTGCGGACTTTCTTAAAGAAGCAGTGCACACTTTTATAAAAGAGATTTTGTTTATGCAAATGTTGTTGATTAGTACAATAAAATAATGTGCCCCTAGCAATTGCTAATAAAATACTCCTAAATGGAAGGGGCTGTCATCTTTAACCTCATGAAATCAGCTAAAACAAGCTCAAACTCAATGCATGCACACAATCCTATTGAATAATATGCATTCACCTGTTTTGTGAATAGACCTATGCTACATCTTGATTTACTAGGTTTATCAATAGATTTACTATTCAAATACATTATTTCTATTGTTTGCTAGTTAGATTGGTAAAAAAAAAAAGAAGTCAAATTGATTGTATAATTGATTAAATAATGCATAAATGACACTTTTTTTAAAATTTTTTTTTTTTTGACATAATGTTCAAATGCAATGATCTTGAACTCAAAAGATGCCCAGCAATTGAACGAAGCAGTAGCTGAGTTTATCTGTCTGGATCAAGTGCCATTCTGTGACTTTGACTAATATGCCTTATTTGGTTTTGGTATCGAGTATCGTGATACTTAACCTGGTATCGATATCAAAGTCAACTGGTATCGTGACAACACTAATTCTGACTGCCTGTACAGAATCTAATGGATGTGGATCGGAGGGCAATTTGCTCAAAGTTCACCCAGTAACTGGCCCTTACAATATAGTGCATTCGGGAAAGTGTTCAGACCCCTTGACCTTTTCCACATTTTGTTACATTGCAGCCTTGTTATAAAATTGATTTTAAAAAACAATATATATATATATATATATATATATATATATATATATATAACACACACACATACACACACATACCCTATAATGACAGCAAAAAAACATTTTAAAACATTTTTTGCACAATAAACAAATACCTTATTTACATACAGTACCAGTCAAAGTTTGGACACACGTACTCATTCCAGGGTTTTTCTTTATTTTTACTATCTACATTGTAGAATAATAGTGAAGACATCAACTATGAAATAACACATGGAATCATGTAGTAACCAAAAAAGTGTTAAACAAATCTATTTTAGATTCTTCAAAGAATCTTGATGACAGCTTTGCACACTCTTGGCATTCTCTCAACCAGCTTTACCTGGAAGGCTTTTCCAACACTCTTGAAGGAGTTCCCACATATGCTGAGTGCTTGTTGGCTGCTTTTCCTTCACTCTGTGGTCTAACTCATCCCAAACCATCTGTTGGTTTGAGGTCGGGTGAACCAAGCCATTAGATCTGTGGAATTGTCCGTAGAGCACAGAGACAGGATTGTGTCAAGGCACAGATCTGGGGAAGGGTACCAACAAATTAGAGCATTGAAGATCCCCAAGAACACAGTGGCCTCCATAATTCTTAAATGGAAGCAGTTTGGAACCACCAAGACTCTTCACAGAGCTGGCAATTGGGAGTGAAGGGCCTTGGTCAAGGAGGTGACCAAGAACCTGATGGTCCCTTTGACAGATCTCCAGAGTTCCTCTGTGGAGATGGTTGTCCTTCTGGAAGGTTCTCCCATCTCTGCAACACTCCACCAATCAATAATTTATGGTTGAGTGGCCAGACAGAAGCCACTCTTCAGTAAAAGGCAAATGACAGCCTGCTTGGCATTTGCCAAAAGGCACCTAAAGGACTCTCAGACCATGAGAAACAAGATTCTCTTGTCTGATGAAACCAATATTGAAATCATTGGCCCGAATGCCAAGTGTAACGTCTGGAGGAAACCTGGCACCATCCCTACGGTGAAACATGGTGGTGGCAGCATCATGCTGTGGGGATGTTTTTCAGTGGTAGGGACTGGGAGACTAGTCAGGATTGAGGGAAAGATGAATGGAGAAAAGTGCAGAGATCCTTGATGAAAACCTGCTCAGGACCTCAGACTGAGGCAAAGGTTCACCTTCCAAAAGGACAACGAACGTAAGCACACAGCCAAGACAATGCAGGAGTGACTTTAGGACAAGTCTCAATGTCCTTGAGTGGCCCAGCCAGAGCCTGGACTTCAACCCGGTCGAACATCTCTGGAGAGACCTGAAAATAGTGTTTTGCAGCGACCCTTCCCATACAACCTGACAGAGCTTGAGAGGATCTTCATAGAAGAATGTGAGTAACTCCCCAATTACAGGTGTGCCAAGCTTGTAGCGTTATACCCAAGAAGACTCAAGGCTGTAATCACTGCTAAAGGTCTCTCAACAAAGTACTAAGTAAAGCATCTGAATACTTATGTAAATGTGATACTTCAGTTCTTTATTTTTTCAAATTATTTTGCAAAACATTCTAAACCTGTTTATGCTTTGTCATGAACACGTTAATCCCTTTAGAACAAGGCTCTAACGTAACAAAATGTAGAAAAAGCCGAGGGGTCTGAGTACTTTCCGAATGCACTGTATAGAGGCAGAGCTGCACATGAAGAGAAATGAAAAGAACAGACTGCTCTTCCTCCCCTCCTCCATGCCTACTGTACTCATCTAGCAGAACATAGACGTTGTCCCTAACTACAGATACAGGCCAGGGTCAGATTGTTTTTATCTCCCAAATGGTTCTGGTTACATTGGGGGTTGGGGTAATCTGATCCTAAATCAGCCACAGACTCTGCTAAAGGCTTCCCACCTGAAACAGTTCGGAACAGTTTGTGCATATATGACAACATTTGGTGACATCATATGACAACATTTGGTGACATTTTTGTTCTCTTTGGTCTTCGGGCAAGTTTTTTTTTCTTTATTTCCCTGGTTGTTCGTGCGCACATTTTCTTTTCTCAAGGCAAGCCAAAGTCGGCAGCCGAAGTTTACTTGCCTTTGTCGGGGGTTGGTCAGCGGTAAGGATTCTTCAATGAAGTGTTTGTTGTCATTCAACCGGAGACTAATGTTTTCATGATTTAAAAAATTAACTTAATACTGTACAAAACATCTTAATGTAAAATTGTGGGACTAAGATCACCTCTGCAAAAACGTTAGATTTCTTGAGTTATGTCATTAATTTTTATCTTAGATTAATTCTGACTATTTTGAAGAAGTGTATGTATACTGGGTACGGCGTCTCAAAATGGACAAACCCTACTATTGCCCTTTTTTCCCCTTCTCCATTTTAAACAATTTTTGCAACGGTCTTTTAAGGGAGTATGCGAGCACTCTGCTAGTTGCCAGCTGAACTGAAGCATACTGAGGTCTTAACCAATACAGCACATCTTTAGTTTGCTCTGTGACAAATCTGCCACATAATTAGTCTTTAAGCTTTCCTGAGATCAAAAGGTATGAGCGCTGTGTAGGGGTCTGTATAATGAAGATGATTACCGGTGCTCTTCGGATACTCTTGTTTTTTTTCCAGAGCCCTATTCATTTGTCACGTCACTCGTGCAGCAACGGTATTTATATATTTGTAAAGGTCTACCATACACCACAGGTTCCCACTTCTGCAGTGACGGTGCTATTCGTTGTTTCTCCATCACTTAGCTGTGTTTCTGTTTCTCTCTTCTCCCAGGAGCACTTAGTTGGCCTGAGCAACCAGGGGTTGGAGAGTGGGTCTAAACCCCTGCTGGTCAAAGACCAGATTAAGATCAACAGACTCGAGAAACAAGCTGAGGAATTCCTCAGTGCAGTCCTCTACAAAAAAGGTAGGTCTTTACAAGAACAGTGTTTGTTACATACCACATCCTGTGTGCTTGTGTTACAACCCTTTCTGGAAGATTGTATATTGAAATTCTAGCGGGAATAGTCTGTCTGGAAGTGGGCCTTATGTGTTCTTAGTTACATTTGAATAAACTGTGCTATGGTTGAGATAGCTTCCGCTCACGAGCTAAGGGTCAACCATCTCTACAGATATCTTTGATATTATTTTCCCCTCTCCCTCCCTCAGATGTCCCCAGCTTCTCAGACCTGCACATTCCAGTAGTGGCTCGGGAGATAATGCAGAGGATGATCCGCCAGTTTGCTGCCGAATATACCTCAAAAAACAGCTCCTCTTCTCAGGACATCCCCTCTGCCCCCAGCCCTGCTACCCAGGCCCACTCAGATCAGAGCCTGCCACCTCCCCCCTCGCTGCCCCCTGCTGCCAGCCTTGGTGGTACTGCTACATCCTCCGTACCCAGCCAGAACCCTGTCCTCTCCAAGCTGCTTATGGCCGACCAGGACTCGCCTCTCGACCTCACTGTCAAAAAGCTTCCGCCACAGCCTGTAGAACAAGGTAAAACCAGCAGACGCACTAGTTCTGGTATTACACTGAACCAGCAGACGTCTGGTATTACACTGAACCAATAGATGCACTAGGTCTGGTATTACACTGAACCAATAGATGCACTAGGTCTGGTATTACACTGAACCAATAGATGCACTAGGTCTGGTATTACACTGAACCAATAGATGCACTAGGTCTGGTATTACACTGAACCAATAGATGCACTAGGTCTGGTATTACGCTGAACCAATAGATGCACTAGGTCTGGTATTACACTGAACCAATAGATGTACTAGGTATGGTATTACACTGAACCAATAGATGCACTAGGTCTGGTAGTAGATATAAAGTAACCTGTTCCTCACTGTCAAGAGGATGCCGCCACAGCCTGCAGTACAAGGTACAAGAATCAGCAGATTCATTACCCTACTGTACTGCACAAATCCTGCACACCCATAGAGAATGATAGAGGCCTCTAGTATTTGCATGAGCAGTGTCATTGAGGGCTTCCACCATTTTAATGTAGTTAACTGGTTGGGACTTCCAACTTCATTGGCTGATCCCTCCTGATGACCCTGTTGTAGTCATGTCCAACTGGGTCATAAGGAGGGATCAGCCAATTGTGAAGAAAATTGACTATTTTAAAATTAAGATGGCCTCAATGGTGCTGCCCATGCTGTCACAGCTGCTATAATGGCTCCGATACAAAGATTAGTCCTCCTCGCTATGTGCACACCTGACAGAATGGCTCTTGCTTTCTAAGTTACTAACCCTTATGTCCTGTCCCTAGATGGAGTCCTGGACCTGTCACTCAAAAAGGGATGGGCCAGAAGCAGCATGTCATCGCACCACAGCCCTCACCTTTCCCAGATGTCCACTCTCAGAGGGTAAGACCGATTTATTTGTTTATTTTTTCTCCTGTCACCTCTTTCTACTTTCCGTAGGGCTTTACCACAACAAACTCCCCAATCTGGCCAAACAAAAGTTTCTAACTACCGGTAGGAGGTCCTGAAAGGATTGTCACCAACCCTGGTCCTGGACAGATCCAGCCTAAAGTGATTTCACATGTGCATCTTGAAGGAGATTCTTTGGTATCAGGAAACAACATGACTAATTCCTTAAATACACAATAAAATGTAGTTAATATTCCAATAGATTGAAGAAATAAACCCCTAAACAATAGAGCTTCCTATTCTATTAATTACACATCATGTTCAATGATTTACATTGACCGAGCCTTCATTTCAAACTGAAAAAAACAATTTGAATCTTTAATCCAGTGAACTCTGTATTTTGCCCGAGGGGAATTCCTCGTGATGTCATCACGCCATGGTATGGACATTAGTGCATTTGAAATGGAACACGGCACAATGAAATTTTGATTAATTTAGCGCCGGTTGCTCCGCCCTCTAGCTGCACCCCTCTTGAGGAGGAGGGGGACGGAATCAAGCTGCTTGTGCTGTTGATCTCGTTCAGAACGTACAGCTCTGTACTCAATGCAGAGATCCACAGATCTAGTATCTATCACTCTATATCCCCTCACAGATCTAGTATATATCACTCTATATCCCCTCATGCAGCCCCATCTTTGATTTGATATTCAAAGTTGAAATGACAACTGGTCGGAGGTGGAGGGAATATTTAAAGTGTGAAGAGCAGACGCCCGTCAAGTCATAATGTCATATTGTCTTATAACTCTAGCGGCAGTTTTGAAAAGGGCACTCTTCTATTTGTCCGTGATTATGGCCTCTCCTCACAAATTGCCGTATCACCCATGAATTTAATGTGAGAATTTTCAATCAATAAGATCTGATGATTTTTCTATCACACATAACAGTACTGTGTGTAAGTGCCTTGTTTGTGTTAACCTTGCAGATAAGTATTTCAGATGTTTTCCTAGAGTAACAATATTTCTGTCAGGTTGATGTTGTGAGGGTTTATGTACAGTAAGTAGCCCTATAACATCCCATACTGATGGCTTACTCTTTTATTGCTGTGCTTGTTCAGTGGTAACGTCACTCGCTAAGGGCTATACATTAGCATTAGTAATTTGGTAACAGTCATCCTGCTCTGCTATTAAATGCCAGACTCCTTTACTGCAATGACCAACATTGCCCTATCCTGCCCTCTCTGGACAGGGACACATTTCTCTTTCTTATGTTTTCCATTTTTCTTTGGATTTCATTTCTTTGCCCTGCATATCCTTTTTTACATTTATTATTGTTATGTTGACTGATATAATTTGTAAATAAATGCAAAGCCAAAACAAACAACCCAAATAAACTCATTCCCAAACTCAAGGCTTTTTTTGTTCTTAAAAGGAGCACACACACACACACACACATATCTAAAAAAAATATATATATGTTTTTTAACCTAAGCAAGATAAAGTGATGTTACCTAAGCAAGATCATCCAATAAAGGAGTGGCCAACATCCTCCCTTCCCCAACCCATCCTCCCCTAGAGAGAGAAAGAATAAAGCACTGTGCAAGCTCTGCTTACACCAAATTTCCTTCCATCCAATCAGGCGTTCCCTGAGAGCTGACGGACAGGCCGGGCTGCCTATGAGGAGCCTGCAGGATGGGAGGAGGAGGGAGAATTTCGGCCACTCCGCCCCTTTAAAGCCCACCTCGCCACTCGGTCATGTGCCGCACATCAAACAGGAAGTGAACCAGGATTCCGACACAGAGTTGTCTCCCAACCAGAACTACACCTCCAGACCCTTCGACCACCTCTCTCTCTCTAGGTATGGTTCTCCGTCCTGGGCCTCCAAGACCCACTTCGGGGCCCTCTTGAAGCTCCGGGCCAACAGCGGAGCCGGGGACCACCTCAAAGACCTACCGAGCCTGCTGGAGGCCGCGGGGCTCTTCAAGTCCCCCTCCTGTGGGAAGGCAATCCTCCAGGCCCGGAGAGACCAGGGGCTCTCCCTTTCTCACTCCCCGCCCGTCGACCTCAAAATCCCCCAGGTGCGAGGCCTAGGAGGCCTGGGGGTGGACCTCTCCTGGGGCTCCCTGAGCTCTGATTCCTACAGCCTTCCTAGCCCCCACTGTGAGAACAGCCTCGGGAAAAGGCTTAGGTCCATCCTGCCCAAACACGGTCGCCGGGGAAGCAGTGGAGGTCTGGACGGTCCTGGAAGAGATGGGGAGTACTGGGGTTCATCTGATGCAGACCGCCATGCCTCTGGGGGGCCGTACCCTACCTCTGACCCTGAGGCAGACCTCTGCAACAAGCAGCCCAGGAAGAAGAGGGGAAGATACCGTCAGTACAACACAGAGCTGCTAGAAGAAGCTATAGAAGTGGTTATGGGGGGGAAGATGAGCGTGTCCAAGGCTCAGACCGTCTATGGGATCCCTCACAGCACTCTGGAGTATAAAGTCAAGGAGCGCCTTGGCACCCTGAAACACCCGCCCAAGAAGAAGCTGAAGCTGATGAGCCACATGGAGGAACTGGAGGGTATGGAGGCCCCAGAGGGCAAAGAAGCTCTGGATGTGCCCCTGGACCCCCAGGAGTCGCTGTGTGAGGGGAGACCGTCTGTGCCCAGAGAAAATGGCAGGGAGCTGCTCGGCACAGGCCTCTCACCAGACAAGTGATTTTATTAGGATCCCCATTTTCTTCTGCCAAGGTACTTGTTGATGACGCAGTACTTGTTGACGATGATGAGATGTTTTTACCCAGACCAGGTAATCGTTTGCATTTGTCAGACAGTGGCAGTGACTGAGTCTATATATTACACAAATAACCTGTTTTTGTATGTTGATTTTATTCCAAAAGCACTTATATTTACTCTGCTCAATCCTCTGAATCAATCTGACCTATTCATCTTAGGTGTTTAATTGTTTTAAAATATTTATAAAGCCTACAATGTGGCGGCTGTTCAAGTCAATCGGAAACTAAAGTGTCTCTCTTTTAACTCTCTAGCTTGCCAATATCCCTAGACATTGTTTAAAACACTCCGCATTTGAAATATGTTTTGTTAGTTTTTATGATTGTGCTGCCCTTTTATACAATATTTTAACTGTTCAACCTAAAACACTGCTTTAGATACGGTGCCAAGTTAATCCTAAGCAGTACCCCAGTTACTACAGCACTTAGACCAGCGGTCTCCAACCCATGTCCTGGACAAGTACAGGATGTAGGGGTCTTATTCTAGCCCAGCACTAAGACACCTGGTTCAATATAAACAAGGCCTTGGTAAGTGATTAGTTGTATCGTGTGCCAATGCTGGGCTGAAACAAAAGCCTGCACACCTTTAGCACCCAGGTTGGAGACACCAGAACATGTATTTGTTTGGGTCATTAGCATGATGCATGCTCAGCCCTCAACATGTTATTGGTTATGTAGAATCAAGGCTTGTTTGTTTTAAACTCCCTATTAATATTTAATATAAATAGGAAATTATTTATTATTTTACTTTGTGATCTTGAAGTCAAATGCTGGTGGACAGACTCTCTTTCCCTGTCACTGTTTAGCAAATGCACACCTGAGATTGAATAGACCAAACTGCAGCAAAAAGAATATGCGGTTGCAAGGATGCATGCAACCATTGTCTACTACTGAATATCTTAATGTACATTCTGTATGTTTGTTTGTTGGGAGAACAGATTCCCCTGTCCACAATTTCACCACCTTCTTAGTTACCAACCAAACCTCAGAACTAAACTCTCCAAAAGCACGCCAGATTACAACCACTCCGATATGTCACATTCTGCGGTTGTAGGAAGAATGGAACATTTTGTTACTTGTGTTCACTCGTAGCCTTCACCACAACTCAGGATAATGTTTGTGTGGGGCTGCAGTACTTGTCAGAATGCATATCTCGATCTTTATCAAAACTGTATATACTATGTTAGATATCTATACACAAACATACCTCTCTGATAGATATATAGCTTACTTATTTCCATGCCTCTTGTATCATCTGAAAAGGGGAAATCTAGTTTGTACATCCGCAAACAGAAATTTTTGGGACGTCTTACCATTGACTGATATGTGCGCCAACCTTTTCAGGTGTTCTCACAACCTATTTTTAACCGATCTCCATAGAATTTATTTACCATTTGAGCCTTCTGGACATTCTTTCAATTCGAATCTGAGCACAACAAACTTCAGGTAGTCTCGTTACATCTAGGGATGACTGTCCCTACTTAATAGAAGGTAAAGACAAGGGACAGGTGGAAATGTTCATTCTTAAACTTTTATTTTTTATCTTAACTGTATTCCAAAAATGAATGATTTTATTTATCTTTTCCTGATCATATGTTAGATTGCAGCTTTTATAGTACCTTATTTCAATGCAGTAAATTGATGCGTCTCAAACAGGTTTTCACCATGTGGCACATAACACTAAGGAAATGATATGGAGACGTGTACAATATGCAGAAGCATAGATGGTCCGTTGCTGTTTCAACATCATGATGCTCTTAGACGACATCACATAGTTCCACCGACGCCATATTTGTTCCTCCGTGGTAATACCGACCAATAACTGTTTATGGAAATTTCAGAATTGTACACCAAGTTTACCTACCTAATTCTAGAATCGGAACTGGAATCCAAATGCTCATCGTAAATAGAATGCTTGGGAGCAGCAACATGGCGTCTGGCTGTGAATTTGTCCAAACTACTCTGAGTATATGTATGCTACTACTCACCCTATCAACAGTTATACCTCAGTACATTCCAGAATGTTGGATCAAGCCCCTATAGTCCTTGTATCAGGCTTATATTACAGTACTTTATTACTGTCATCAGACAGGTGTTATTCGTACAGTTCTTGGAAATCTTTATAGATAAAGACACAGTAAGATGTTTTTTTTTCTAACTCTTAACTCAGTAAGTTCTTATGCAGCATTCTTGAGACTTGGCCAAAATCCTAACTTGAGATCCACACACATTGCCGACAGTCATGTAAATCGTAAATGCCTTAGATGTAAATGAGATATTTACACAAGCATTTGAATTCCGTGTGTTTTATCAAGTTGTATTTCGGCCTACAGTGAACACATAGCTATAAACTCTTAATAAAGAGATTATTCCTAAAACTTCACTATCACATGAAATGCAGAAAACAAGAACCTTCCTCAGGCAAGGCTGGCCATACAGTCTCCTTTTCAGGTTTAAAAAAATAAAAGGTTTAAAAAGGACAATGTAGCATTTCAGAATCTCGGTGACATGTCCTTTAGTCTTGTAGGTGGATATAAGGATGGTGACCACTAATTGGTGTGAATTTAATTCCTACTTTTAAGTGTACATTGTATATAGATGGGTGGGTTGTTTAGCAACAAACTGATGCGTGCGCAACCGTGGAGCAAAACCGGCAGGGTTGTTGACAACATGGGAACTATTTCCTCCCCCAAATCTTTATTGAAAACATAAATAAATGTGCACAATGAGCACTTGTCTCTCAAATACGTTGTTATATGTTGGTTAGCTAACTAGCTAGTTTTTGCCATATTAGCATAGACGTGAAGAGTCAAAACACCTCAACAAGACGTGGTATCAATAACAAGATAGAACAAGCCACCTACAACTCCCCACATGGCAGCTTCTTGTTATTGTTGCTAGTTATCTGACCATCCAGAATCACAACAAACTGACTTCTGCCCCATTGACGCACGTGCATCGTTTTTGTGACGTCAGCTAACCCATCTATATGCAGAATCTTTTGATGATTTTGCAAACTAACTGTGATCAACATGAATAGCCATATATAGTTAACCCACAAGTCCAGGCGTATGCTTCACAGGAGTTACAATTGATTTGTTGTTGTTAATTTAATTGAAATTGGTAATCAGAAATTAATCAAATTGGCATCTTTTTTGTTTTTGAGGGTGAGTCCATTTAGTAGCGGACGGGCCACAAAGAAAAAAGTAAAGTAAATTATTATTTTTTATTTTTTTGTAATTTTACCCCATTTTTCTCCCCAATTTCGTAGTATCCAATTCTTGTAGTAGTTACTATCTTGTCTCATCGCTACAACTCCCGTACGGGCTTGGGAGAGACGAAGGTTGAAAGTCATGCGTCCTTCGATACACAACCCAACCAAGCCGCACTGCTTCTTAACACAGCGCTCATTCAACCCGGAAGCCAGCCACACCAATGTGTCGAAGGAAACACTGTGCACCTGACAACCTTGGTTAGCGCGCACTGCGCCCAGCCCGCCACAGGAGTCGCTGGTGCGCGATGAGACAAGGACACCCCTACCCTCCCTAACCCGGACGACGCTAGGCCAATTGTGCGTCGCCCCACGGACCTCCCGGTCGCGGCCGGTTACGAGTAAAGTAAATGACTTTAATCAGAGTAAACTAACATTTTGAGTTGCAAGGCTTTTCTGGGTTACCATGGAGCCTTGGTCCTACGTAATTGCCTGCCATTTAAAAAATACATTGCCATTTTAAGTCCAAATACTGATCCAAGATTACACTATTTGGAGAGAAACAATTCCAGGTTTAGTTTGTCCAGCTCTGTTTTGTTATTAGCATTTTGCCATCTGTTCTTGCATGATACAAAACAAGTGAGCCTCGTGTTAATACCACGTATGGAACCTGTGGTGTATGTCTTTAATGTTGAAATAACACAAATCTACAGTAGCAAATCTGTTGGTTTCTACTACCTCATTTCTAGAAAAGGACTGACCCTCTTCTCAAATAAATACAACTTTGAGGCAGTGGTGTACGGATGTAGCAACATCCCATAAACACAAGCCAGGGATATGGGCAAAAGCGCTCTTGCAGTCAAGGTTGATGTGCTTAAATCTGCTAGATATTTGTTGACTTGCTGCTTTAGATATATGCCATAATCTTGCTATTGTTGTCATCAGTTTAGTGATTTGCCTCCCATGGCCTATCAGGGCCATTCAGCTACCGAATAATTGAGGTTTTGAGATGACTTGAACACAACTTGGCAACGGTTGAAATGAGCAAGAATGTTCTTGGATAAGGCGGTTCTATGAGACTACTGAACATGAAGAACTGGGATTTAAACCCTTTTGTGAATAATTCAAGGTTCCGTAAAAGTTTTGTGCACCCTGCTTGACTCTGTTAAAGGTGAGGAAGTTTTAGATGTACTGTGGTGATTGGGTTTTGTATGTTAGGTAAGTGTTTCTATTGATGTTGTGTTTTTGAGTATCTTGTAGCCATTCTTCCCAATTAGTCAGACATTTGATTCGAACCTACACACTTAATAACACATAGATGACACAAGATTTGCAGACCCTTCAAGTCAATGTGAAGATTTATCTTGACATGATAGATGTTGTAGTTCTTTGACTCATGCCATATTTTAGGAGAGAACAATGCTTCTCCTAACTTAAATAGCCCTGAATGTAAACAGTTTTAACACTAATTCTACCAAACTATACTCAGAGACAGATTTTACAGATGCATATATAAAACTAGCCGTGTGTGTGTATACATACAAATAAATATATTGCTTATTGGTACATATAGTTATATTTAGCTCTTATCACAGATTCAGGGACGTACAGCTGAGATGTCAAAACTACTTTCTCATTTTCCATTCTGTTTTGACTGGATGTTGACGAGGTTACGTCTATGGTTTCCATAGTGAAAGCGGTCTTCAAATAGGCCTTTGATTAAAGACAGTGTGCTGATGTGTACATACAGTATGTGTATAGTATACTGAAAAGGTGGGGTTTGGGGTTATTGTAAATGCTTTGTCTGCTTTTTCGAGTTTATTTGAATAGCAATGGCACTCCTGAGTGCAGACTACTGTTCTGTAATATTTCAATGTATAAAACTACTTCTATTAATGAAATTGCTGATGACATTTAAACTTAAATACCTTTTTATATTTAGGAAAATGTATGAAGGAATTAGATTTTGCATGATTGCCGGTGTGTGGATTGAAGGCAGCACGTGTTGTATTGTTGGCTATGTGAAGTGGAATTGGTTGAATCCTGTAGGTGAAGGATTCGTTGAAAACACGAAGTGTATGCAAGGCAAATTATTGTCACAGACAAACTTTGAGACTAGAATTCTTAGTCAAATCTGGCCATGATCTATACAGTGGCCTACTTTAAGATTTGTGTAACTAACTCATATATATATATATATATATATATATATATATATATATATATATATATATATATATATATATATATACACACACCATGTATTCTTAATGTTTGCTAAATCATTTTTACTCTATGAAATCTAAGGTAAATAACACGGGTGTATATATATATATATATATATATATATATATTATTTTTTAAATGTTTGAAATATCTGTTCCTTCTGTTGTTGCTGTCATTGTCTCTTGCTCTATTTCTGCTTGTCTCCCCCATCCTTTTTGTTGAGAAAACACATGTGAATTGTCATTTACATATTCATATTATCGTGGTCAGATATTAACTCCCCAATTTTGAAAGAAATGTGGAGAGAGACATGGAAACCCTCAGGGACAAAACACACACCCCTCACTCCTTCAGGTACTGTCTATACACATAGGCATAGCAGGGATTTGAAGTCCTGTAAACAAAATCCAACACACCAAAAATGGGTCAGATACTAGTTTAGGCTAAACCGTGGCTGTTTCAGTTTAGCATTTTTTTTGTTTCTTAAAAATGTTTTTTTTTTTTTTTTTTTTTTTAAGTCTCATGTGGATTGTTTTTTGGCTTTTTGCACAATTATTCTTTGACTTAAGGTGGTCCTGTGTTTGAGCCAAAACATCCCATTTTATCTCTGTGGTTCTTATTTTTTATCATTTTAAAACGCAATGAATGTCTATGTAAACTCAGTTCAGGTAAGATGTTAGCCAAACATGTTTTTTTAAGCTGCATTTATGTCTCCAGCCCACAGTGCCTCAGACACCATAGTTATCACACTGCGTTGATAATGAACTACTGTTTAACAGAATACATTTGGACCTACTCTCTGAGCATCTGTGGAAAGTGTGAAACGTTGTAGAGAAGAAAAAAATGCATTCAATCATCCATTTTGGTAGGCCTAATTTAAAAACTGGTGTAGGTTGACACTGCGTTTAGTCAAACATCTTCTGATTAACACAATTATTCTAATGCAAGTGCAATGTATAATTCATTTTTTTTAAATTGTGGTTTGTAGGGAAGATTTATTTTGTTGGATGTTCTCTTTTGAGCAATCATTTCTATTCTGTCTCTCTAAGCCCTTCTGATTTAGAGCTCTGCTTGGTAGCCTATATGTTGCTACTTATCTTTGGTTTGACAGCTCTACGGCTTTTACATTAAGACTGTACTATATTGAGTCTGTGATAGCAAGTTATTCCTTTTCAAATGTTTGAAAGCAGCCCTTTTTTAGTCCTATGCTGTGGTCGAATTGGGATGACTTGCAATGCTTGGGACATTATACTTCAGAGGACTGAGGAACTTTTTTTTTTAATTATAAAAGAGAAAATATTTAATCTCATTTCCAGCTTTAGTGTCCTATAAGCAATTCGGTTTCTTTTTTTGAAATGCCTCATTCAGTAGTCAAGACAAAAACATGAAATAAAACTCTATTTGTTTGATTTATGTGGTCAGATGCTCAGATAGCAGGTACACCTAAATCTAACTAGACCTCATTTCAGTAATTGCCATTTACAGTTTGGCAGACTCAATAGACTTACATTTTTCTACTGTAATTTCTGAATGTTTTTCTTTTTGTACTATGTAATTAGAACTTCTTGGCTATGGTCAATTGTCTTTCTAGTACAGAGGACTTAATCAGTAAGTTAATTTGATTGCACATGTACATTTTCCAATTTTGAATGCAATTTTGATTTGATAACTTGACTAATAAAATATGCTATGTAATCTTTTAAGTGAAGTGGTTATGATCTTGATTTTATGTATGTTGCATTGAACCTGGGGCACCAATGATTAATTGTCTTTGTGCATGTGTAAGAATTTACTCAATGTATCCTGTAAGGAAAAAACGCCATTTTGAAAAATATCAGCTGTAACAGGTCATTCACTGGATGAAATAATCACTTTTCAAAATCACCTATTCTTCTAATAAATGTTATTGTGAAAATAAATTCTCTGTCGTCTTTTTCAACCAAAACACTTTTAGCGTAGTATTTAAAAAAACTTTCAAGTAAAACAATGTTTTTCCACTAAATGGTGGATGAATGTGCACTGTGTACAAAACATTAGGAACACCTTCCTAATATTGAGTTGCACCCACTTTTGCCCTGAGTACAGCCTCAATTCGTTGGCATGGACTAAAAGGTGTTGAAAGTGTTTGTTGTAATGGTTCCACGTTCATTCTATAGATCAGGTGTTCCCAAACTGGGTAAGCGCAATGCCGTCGGTGGTACACCAAAAATAAGTGTGATTCACTTTTTTCCCCCCATTTTCAAACAGTCCATTTATATCTTCCAACGGGGTATACATTTGGGCGAGTTTTTTTTTCTGGCCTAAGTAGCCTTGTTTCACTGACAAAAATATAATGAAACCATCTAGTGTTCAGTGAAATAGCACAATGTCAAATAATTAACATCCAATCACATTAACTGAATTCCACTAACGGTCCATATGCAGCCAATCATAGCTGCTGCTCATGTTGGTATCTGTACTGATGGCTCACAAGCCATAACAGGGAGTCATAGTGGAGTGGTAATGCGCGTGCAAGCAGTTGCTGCCGACGCCACTTGAGTACACTGCAGCATCCACCGAGAGGCTCTTGCTGCCAAATGAATGCATGACAGCTTGAAAGACATTTTGGACACTACTGTGAAAATGCTTCACTTTGTTAAAGCAAGGCCCCTGAACTCTCGTATATTTTCTGCACTATGCAATGATATGGGCAGCGACCATGTAACGCTTTTACAACATACAGAAGTGCGCTGGTTATCAAGGGGCAAAGTATTGACACTTAAAAAAAAATGTTTTTGACAACTTCAAGCTCTTTACTGACCCATCATTTTCACTTGTCTGACCGCTTGCATGATGCGTTCCTCACCCAAATGGCCTGTCTGGGTGATTGTTTTTTTCTCACCTGAATGATCTGAATATAGGATTACAGGGACTCTTCACAACTATATTCAATGTGTGGCACAAAATTGAGGCTATGATTTAAGAAGTTGGAGCTCTTCTCTGTCTGAATTAACAAGGACAGCACAGGTCTTTCCATCATTGTATGATTTTTTTTTTTTTTGTGTGTAAATTATCTCAAGCTTACGGACAATGTGATAGGGTGCGCAATTACACAGGTAATTTACACACAGGTAATTACACAGGATGACACAAACAACTGAATTCGTTATCCCTTTCATGCCCTGCCTCCAGTCCACTTAGAGATATCTGAACAAGAGAGCCTGATCGAAATTGCAACAAGCGGTTCTGTGAAAATTGAATTTAATCAGAAGCCACTGCCAGATTTCTGGATTGGGCTGCACTCAGAGTATCCTGCCTTGGCACATCGTGCTGTTAAGACACTGATGCCCTTTGCAACCACATACCTATGTGAGAGTGGATTCTTGGCCTTCACTAGCATGAAAACTAAATACAGGCACAGACTTTGTGTGGACAATTATTTAAGACTGAGACTCTCTCCAATACAACATTACAGAGTTATTATTTGTGCCCTGGTCCTATAAGAGCTCTTTGTCTCTTCCTATGAGCCGGGTTGTGACAACTCGCACTCATTCTTATGTGTGTGTGTGTGTGTGTGTGTGGCAGGCTTACAATGATGGCAAAAAACAACATTTGAGAGTGCGCTGACCCTGGTGCTAGATGGGGTATGCAGCTGGAGGTTGACTGTTTTGAAGGGGTACGGGACTATAAAAAGTTTGGAACCATTGCTATAGATGAATGGAAAGAATTTTAGAGGATATCCAGGCCTGCTGGAAATGCTGACATGGACAAGTGAAATCAATGTTTGGTTTGGGTTTTACTAAAACTGAAACGAACATTGAATTATGGATCAATTGCTGTTCCCCATTTTTATATATTATTTTTTTCCTAGCACAAACGATACATTTTGTGCATATATTATGACAACATTTTGTGACATTTTTATTAGTTTTGGACAGTTTTCGGCTGTGCGGGCACATTTTGTTTTTCTCTCAAGGCAAGCCGAAGTTGATAGCCGACGTCAACGCTTCGTAGTCGGCGTTTGGTCAGATGCAAAATTGCACACACCGACAGCTTCATTGCATTTTGGTACACCATAATTACATTAATGTCCAATGAAACACAGCGTTTTCCTTGCAGCATTGTTTTGCAGAGACAGTTGCAGTGCGTTCTGTGTGGTGGATACATTGGATTTATCAAACGTAGGCGTCAAACTGTATGCGCGGACCACTTGACAGAAATGGTACATGGTGAATGTTGAACTTGCGTTGCATACATATCCAGATGATGCTGCGTACCAAGAGAGGACGCGGTAGGTGTTTTCAAAGCGTAAGATCTCCTTGGTAAGAGAGTCAAAATGAATGACCAATTTGTTCGATTAATTCAGACTGTTTTGCTGAAGTGTATACTGGCTTTTTAAGGGAGTATGCGAGCACACACTTTCGGCTAACCAAGCTTGGAAAGACGCCAGCCGAACTGAAGCATGCTAACATCTTTAGCGTTTTCGTGATAACATTTCTTACTGAACTATAGAAAAACAATGTATTTTTATGGGTGTTGTGAATACTTTATTAATCTCCATACCACTGTATGCCTTAATGCATTGATCCCACTGTATGACAACATTTTAAGAACCTATAGCTATCGTAACTCTCATTATGGTCCATGTGGTTATAACCTTACTTATTTTTTTTCTTTATAATAGTTTCCATAGATGTTTTTATATGCTTTTGGAAAATTATAAGCCTACATTTTATATTTATGACATTAAATATAAACATCCTTGTACTGTTTGTCTTGCAGTGAATGTCTGGAGCTGAGTCCAGCGAAGGCCAGGGACCTCCAGTCCACTTCGACACTGGAGCAGTTCATGACGAAGCTGTGTCTGCATCACCAGAGGCAGATTGTCGACGCTCTGGGCTTCCTACAGACAGAGGTCTGTATAGGCATTGCTCTCATTGTGTATTTTCAATTCAGTACATTTGAATAGATAATTTCTGATTGCTTTTCAGGGACAATAACTAACAAACCAGAGGATGCAGATGCCTAATACATTAACAAAAAGATACAGCCTGGAAGGTTGAGACTAAGGCTCTGTGGCGTGAATATGTTTTGTCTATGTAATAACTAAGTTAAGGTACTGAATAACATCATTGTTCTCTTTGTTATAGGTCAAGACTATATCCTCCTCCAGCACATCACCAGCCTCTGCCTTCAAAACCTCTTGCTCAGTCAAGCACGGCGCCCTTCAGGGTCCTAGTCCTGAACCCTGCCTGGAGAATGGGAGGACTGGCCAGAAACTTCCCATGGCTTCCACTCCCAAAGGACTGGTGGAGGGGGGAGAGACAGTTTGTACCAGGAGTAGCAGGTTGGCAGCCCCAGAGCAGACCCCTGAGACTGATGTGTCTAGAAATGTATCTGGGGCCGCTGGGCCAGCCTTAGATTTCCGTAAATCTGTCCCAGGGGGGTCTAAGGCTTTGGCAAACCTTCTCAGAAGCACAGAGGACAGTGAGAGTAAACCTCTTAGTGACCATGCTCCTCTAAAGATCAAAATCATGAAGTCCAGCAGCCTGGCTGATGGTAAGAAGCTGTCCTGTGTGCTCACCACCTCTCTTCCTGCTCTCGCCAGTACTATGGATAAACAGCAGGGCAATTCTGACTCTTCAATCAGAGCAGATAGTTACAGCGATGGCCCCAGCTCCTCTGTGAAAAGGCACAATGATGTTAATCATCCAATAAGACAAAGAGGCTCCTTTGGACGTACCAGAGATACGCTGGTCAAACAGAGTCCACCCCAAAAGACCCCCACCATCATACCCCCAGTTTCCCCCAGGACAGCAAGGAAGACCTTGAAGGGGTCTTCCTACCATCGGCCGAGGGACTCTTCTTCGCTGTGTCAGTTTGTAACCGACCCAGATCTTGGCCACTGCGACATTGTCTACATTGACAAACCAATCACAGACTGTTTCCAGAAATGGCCTCACTGTCGGTTCCCGCGAAACAACGCCAGGAAAAGCACCAGAGGTCACATGTACGTGGAGGAGATGTGGGAGCTTAAGACTGTCCGTACATTAGCCAGAAAGTCCGCCCGCAACTATAGTGGCAACTCTCTCACTCCAATGCCAGATCTCAACACTCTGGTCACCCCTAAACAGCTGCTTGGCAAGCCTGAGGGTGTACCTCTTGTGGATATGCCCTTCATTGGAGGTATCTTGGAGACGGTCAGTCAGAGAACTCCCTCGGAGCATTCAGCTGAAAGGGAGTTGGCTGGGTATTTAGAGACTGCAGCAACATCAGCCAGTGAGGTGGAGCTAATCATTGAGCCTAATCAGACAGACCAGAGCCTATGCAAAGAACAGACTGCCCCTCCATCTCCTTCACAGTGTCCCCCAGTGGAGAACGAGCAGAGTGCAGGGACAGACTCAGAGCAGCCAAGGCTGAGTGTAGCACCAGATAGTCTAGCTCGTACTGTGGATGAGACCGCACATCAGGATTTAAACAGTGTTATTAATGACATCGTTTTGAGTGAAAGCCCAGAGCAGGTGGTGATGGGGAAAGATGTGAACCCATCACATAAGACATCAGAAGAAGCTGAGCTTGTCCAGGATCAGCTGCAGAGTGTGCCAGAGGGCCAGAACGTAATCTCTGATACCCAACAAAAGGAATCTGAATCCCCGAGCCCTTCCATGGAGAGCACTGGTGACAAGGAGGAGAATGAGGTAGTGAGTGCAAGTGCAATTGGTAAAGAACAGTCCGAGCCACTGGAACCTCAGAGTCCAGTTGACCAGAAACCATCTGAGGGCTCTGGAGGAGAAGTTGGCACTGAGGTTCCCACAGAGAGTGAAAGGATGGAGGTGCAGGAAACAGGCAAGGTTGAACCAGACTGGGCTCCAGGTGACGGCAACAATGTGCCTGAAGAGAAAAGGACAGATGCTGATTCGTTCTCTAAAAAGGCAGATGAGGCAGTTGTGAAACAATCACCTCCAAGGTGTTCTGAAAAACAGGGTATTCCAGCACGGGTGATTCCTTCAAAGGTGAAGGAAACTACAGTGATTGAGACCGAGAATATGATTATATGTGGATATGTGAATGGTAGACCTATAGCGCAGTCTGACAGATGTTTGCGTGAACGGCCAGCTAAAAACACCCCAGAGTCTACTCCTACGAAGACTAAACGCCCCACTAAGACCGCTCTGAAACAATCCGAGAAACCTTCTGAGAACATGCCAGAAATTCCTCAAGTCTCATGCCCTCCAGCCGAACTGATCAAAATCCCTGTGTCCAAACATCCCACAAAAACCTTTAAAGCAACTCAGAACCTGCCTGACACAAAGACCCCTGTGGAAGCGAGCCAGATCACGTCTGACGCAAGGGCCCCTCTAACAGCAAGACTTAGCATTACTGACACTCCTCTAGTTGCAGACACATCAATCGACTCCACCAGGAACCCTGAGCCCAGACACCCGCTCAGATCAGCCAGACTGCAACAGCGAGCAGCTGTCGCCTCGCCCCCCCTCCCTGTCGCCCCGGCCCCCCTCCCTGTCGCCCCGGCCCCCCTCCCTGTCGCCCTGGCCCCCCTCTCTGTCGCCTCGCCCCCCCTCCCTGTCGCCCCGGCCCCCCTCCCTGTCGCCCCGGCCCCCCTCCCTGTCGCCCCGGCCCCCCTCCCTGTCGCCCCGGCCCCCCTCCCTGTCGCCCCGGCCCCCCTCCCTGTCGCCTCGCCCCTCCTCCCTGTCGCCTCGCCCCCCCTCCCTGTCGCCTCGCCCCCCCTCCCTGTCGCCTCGCCCCCCCTCCCTGTCGCCCCGGCCCCCCTCCCTGTCGCCCCGGCCCTCCTCCCTGTCGCCTCGGCCCCCCTCCCTGTCGCCTCGCCTCTTCTACCTGTTGCCTCGCTTCTCCTACCTGTAGCCTCCCCTCCCCTCCTAGTTGCCGTTACTTTCATTGTCCCTCCAGAACCATCTACCTCCCTCCCACTCCCCTGCATCAAGTTTAACCCTCCCCTCCCTGTTGCCTCTCCTCTTCTTCCTATCGTCCCCAGTGTAGTCACCCAGAGCTCTGAAAAGCTGAAAGTTGCAAGAGCTCAGCCAGCTCCAAAACCCAAACCCAGCAAGACACAGAACACTGCAGTGGAAACTAGGGTGCAAACTAGACCAAAGCTCAGGTCGTCAATGGTGGTAGTAGCAAAGGAGGTTGAAGAGGTTGTGAGTCTGCAAGTTAGCAATGAGGTTTCTGCTCTCACAGAGGGTACAAGCATTAAAAAGAGTGAGGCGCAAGCACATAGTAGTCCACTAAGACACAACATTATTCCCCAAAAGGAAGGAGAACAAAGCAAATTGGCTCCATCTGAGGGAGAACCAAGCAAATTGTCTTCCCTGAAGAATTCAGAGGAACCAACTTTGCTGAAGAAGGCAGAGGC
Source organism: Oncorhynchus mykiss (assembly GCF_013265735.2). Classification (NCBI taxonomy): domain Eukaryota; kingdom Metazoa; phylum Chordata; class Actinopteri; order Salmoniformes; family Salmonidae; genus Oncorhynchus; species Oncorhynchus mykiss. The sequence goes on from NC_048587.1 coordinate 37,121,265, forward strand.
ACAAACTTCAATGGATAGCAAAATTCTATCTGGAGATTTCAGCAAGTCTTCCATCAGCAGTGCTTTAGACAAACCTGGGCGAATGCCATTGAGGAGTGAGAGTAGTAAAACTGAAGTGGCCAGCCAGTCCATTACCCCGACAATTCCACCAACTGCGGTGGAGAACAGAAAGTCCGCTTTGAGAGTCCAGAGGTCACCCATGTCCTCAACCAGTGCTCCAATCACAGCTGAGAAAAGGAGTGGAGTGGCATCTTCCATGAGGCTGAAATCCCCAGTGAGACTCTCATCACCCATTAAGGTCAAACCTGAGAGGATAATCAAGTCTCCTCTAAGGGATTCTCCTTTGCTGGTCAGTTCTCCTCTTCCCTCCAGCTTAGACACTCCTCTCCTCCTACCCAAACTGGAGCCCCCAGTACAGTCTCGACACAAGTTCCTGGAATTACTAGACATAGAGGAAAACCAACAGAAAATATCTACTCTCAACACCAGGTTCGATAAGATGCATAGAGGCTGGGTCCAGATAGACAAAGAGGGACAACCAACGCCCAGACACAAGAACAAGGCAGACAGACAGGCAGCGATATGGAAGAGCAAGCGCCGGGTCCGCAAGCCCAAGTCTTCGGAGCACCAGAGGTACTCCCTTGTCCAGATGCTTTTCAAGAATGATTTGGACCTAGCAAGTATCTGCCGCTGGTACATGGAGTCAACAGAAACCCAATCAATGGTCATCGTAAAGAAGGTGAACACACGTCTTCTCTCTGAGACCCAGCTGCTCTTCCCCGGTATGTCCCAAGGGCTGTCCAAAGGGGTCTTCCCTAGCCTGCAAGCCGAGCGCTTGAAGAAACACTTGAAGAAGTTTGCCATCGCTTCCCCTGTGAAGAGCAACCCTAAGAGCCAGAAGCTGATTGCTAAAGCCCTGGAGCAGGAGGTCAGTACAAGTACGCCCAAAGGGAAGGAGAAGAGAGAGCTGACCACGGCCACCCGGATCTCCACCAAAGCCTATCTCTCCTCTGCAGAGGCACAGGCAACCGACGGCCAGAAGGCCTCAGCGAAGGCCAAGAACCCAGCCAGTGCTCGGATCCTGCGGAAGTACTCCAATATACGTGAGAAGATGCAAGGTCAACAAAGCTCCAAGAAGCCAAAAGTGATCAAAGCTTCCAAAGTCAAACCCTCTAAAGCCCCAAAGACGAAATTGACAAAACCAACTAAATTGAAACCGGCCACTGCCCAGAGGCAGAAATTATCTGTTTCTGGAGATAAAAGTGTGAAGGAGCAAAGTGTAGTCAAAACAGCGAGAGCCCAGTCATCTCCTAGTAGAAAGACTCCAGTAAAAGCTGCTGTCCAGGAGAGATCAGTCAAGACTAGCAGCAGCAGTAGAACCGTAAGAGATCTCAGTAGGAAAGAGAGTGCATCACCACAGAGGTCTACCCAAAGAGCGATGACCCCAAAAGCACAGAAAAACACCCTTGCTCCTTCCATCACCCCTAAAACTGACTCAAACAAACAGCAGGTTGGAGCAGAGAAGGCAGAGGAGGAAAAGAGACACTCTGAAAGTAGAGTATCTGAGACTAAAGGCCATGAAAGTAAAGGTGTTGAGAGCAAAGGCTCTGAAAGTGAGGTTGAGTCTCAACAGAACATGGATGTCAAAACGCCAGGCTCTCCTGACCAGGTACTCACAAGGTCACAAAGGAAGATGGAGGCCACTCCACCCCCCTCAATCTCTCAGAGTGCAAACTCTAAGCCTGCCACAAAGAGATCAAATGAACCAGCTAAGAATAAGACTCTGAAGGCTGCCACAAAGAGAAGCCAGGAGAGCACACAGAATCCAGCCAAGCGGATCAGGAAGAAATAGCTAGAAATAGCTACAGTAGTGTGCAGAAAGAATGTAACAGCCAAGCTGGTTAAAATAAGGGGGGGGGGGGGGACTTGGCAATGCCAACACTTTTGATAAGCTTCAAAGGCAAAATGCAAATGGTGACTGGAAGATATTTAAAGTCTAGTGTGTTTGCTGTGTTTTCTGAGAGGGTACCTATCAGACCAGTGTTGTTATACAGAGGCAAAACTCAATCTGGCCCCTGGTTTGGTATTGTGTAATTCTCTAACTGGGCTGTGGAGATGATTTTATAATGGTATATCTGCATTGGAAACATGTCAGACATTTTTTATTTTGGTTTGATGCTAGGTTTATTAGTTATTCAGACTACAGCATGCCATGTCCTCCACCTTTTTGTTTGTCCTAGTGTTTTGTAAAGATCACACAAGTCTCTATTCCACGCTTTCAATTTTTTTGTGAGGTTTAGTAATAATGGCATGAGAACATCAGTACCATGTTGCTAAAAACAAATATAGATTTTCTGTGACTGCAGCACAGCATGGAAAGCCAATCGTTCAATTTAAATTAGCCCAGGTTTCACTGAACATCATTCTTAGATCTATAGCCTATATTCATCAATGTCCCCAGCCCATCTCGTGATCAGAGTGGTGCGAGTGTGTGTGACTTTTTGTGATCAGGTGCCTTATTCATCAGATGTAAAGTAATGTGTTGCTAACAGGTGAAGCCTCAATTCTCTGGCCATTGCACAGACACATACTGTAGGAGGAGAAAGGGAGTGTTCTAGATATGGATTTGGTGCAGGTCTGCACACATTGTGTCATGTTGACTTGGTCCTTCAGAACTCTTCTCCGGGTGATTGTATAGAGCTGGTCATTGGTGCTGACCTGCACATCTGTGTATCTTCACGCACAACTTCCCTCCATGTGTTCAGTCCCACATGTTCCCTACTCTCCTCTGTCTTCCTGCTATAAACCCACCCTGCTTCTCATCATGTACTGTTTATTTTGAATGTGTAAAGGAGCATCATGGTTAATTATTCTAATGAGTTCTCTTTGACGTGTGTTTGTTTAGTTTTAGATTCTGGGGTTATTTCTGTTCCTGAGCAGTAGCCGTATAACTGTTGTTACCGTAACTGTGTTTAACTTTCAAAAACTGTCCCAGTTCTGTTTTGAAATTTTCACAAATGATTTATTTTTCTTTGCAATACATGTGAGATGTATTAACACCTGCCTCACTTGTATCTCTGATCCTGTCCCTTATATTCTCTGATTCTGGTTAGTTTAATGGTGACGTTTTCCCTCTGGTGTGATCATTACATGCTGTTGCATGTGCTTTAGCTACCTGTAGTGTTTACATTTAAATGCTCGTTTCTCCAGTCTTTCACCTGTGCAGCAACGGCCCACTCTTGAAGTGCAGTATTCACCTCAACTATTTCTTATTAAACATGTATATGTTTGTTCTTTCTGAAAACTAGCTTTTGTTGCGGAAACTTTGACTAAGACTATGCATGCATGTTACCTTTCCTCTCTGGGTCTTGTACTGAATGAGCATTAATGACTGATGATAAACCCTTGAAAGACATGCCATTGGTCACCTGTTTTGGAAGGGGGTCACTTTAAGGTCTGCTGTTTGAGAGCAGATACCAGGGAATGATGCTACAGTACATAGAGCCACAGGTTGTATCTAATGTTTTGCCCATACTTTGTGAGCTTGTATGGTAGGGTGTGTTTACCTGTTATTTGGACTATATTGCAGTATACTGACCCCTGGTGACCATATGAAAATTGTTGGAGAAAAAGTGTTTGTGAATGATCAGTCTGTACTATATCCCAATGTTATAGAAATAACCTGTCTGGCATGTTTTATTTTTGTGTATTTTATTTCCCAGATAGTTATTTTATTTCAGGAATACGTTTTCTTGATGCTTCCGTACTTCAGCAATAGCCTGACCTCCGTTTGTCAAAAGAAAGAAGACATTTTAGGACAGTTTTATTTTTATTATGGTTATTTCACTTTAAAAGTAATAATTTGTAAATGCAAAAAGGTATAATTCATGTTTTATATTGTTATTTAAGAAACCCCTCTAGATAAATGCATACAGTAGATCTACATGAAGCAGTCCACCAAATATCAAACTTGAACATGTTTTATTCTTTACTGTGGATATTTATAGTTTGGGATTCTGTATATTGGAAAATAAATAACTGATGTATTTGTGTTAATCCCAATAATGAGACATATTTGAAGTTAGTGACTTTGTATTCTTGCTGGAGTTGATATAAAGATGTTTGAATTGTATATTTTGTGTCATGCTTTGTTTTTTCCATCTTCAGTGGTTAGCTTTCATTAATCTACTGTGTCATTCTGAGGTTGAACTAAAACAACTGTATCCCTCACTTTATAAAATCATCAGTATTACTTTCATATGTTCGTCATACCATCATGGAAATACAATTAACATTCCGCTGTACTCTTCCTCCAATGTACCTTCATGCTTTGTATAAAGAACAAAACAAAACCCCTTATTCCAACTTGGGTCGCACTGTCTACCCCCCCCCCGATTACACACACACTCCATTCAAACCAATGAAGAGACACGTTAACAGTCCATGTTAAAAGCACACACATTAAAGTTTAATGAATGAAAAGTGGAGGAGGTTCAGTAAACATTTTGTCGGTGGCGATAGATAAAGATAGATCGATAGATACTACATACATTCAGCATCACTGGGACTTCAGTTCAATCCCACCATCACACCTGCGACGGAACACAACCAAAGCAACAGAAGTAGCACATCTGTAGGAAACAGACCAGAGAATTATTATACTTTTTGTTCTTTTTTTTTACCAGTTCAATACAATAGAGACACTGCGTCTTTCACAATGACATGATACGGAGTACAGTTCTCTCGAGCATGGTGGATGAGTCTTTACAGGTTTCACCCTAGAATGAATGGAATCCGGCTGAATTGGACCGAGGATGGTGGATGAGTCTTTATAGGTTTCACCCTAGAATGAATGGAATCCGGCTGAATTGCAATGATCAATATCCATGTTTGCAAGTATGAAAGTCCTTTTTGTGAGAGCTGTGATAAACTCATGTTGAAATCTGCGAGGCATAGAGCTAAACGTTAAGCTAAAGGATGAGATGACAGTTCATCAATATCATACAATGTGGACACCATAGGATAACCTCAGGGATATATATAAGACAAGGTTAACATCGGGGCAAACAAGGAGTCCACTGCAACAGGACGCTCTGGGTAGAAGTTGTTCTTAAGCATAGATCTAGGATCAGCTTTCCGTCCCCAAAGCTTTACCTTAATCATTAGTGGGGAAAACCACCAAACTGACCACAGAACTGTGTCTAGGGGCAACTTCATCCTACTCCGCAGGAAACCTGTCCTGTAGGTCTCCCACTTAGAAAACAAAGAGGATAACAGCTGAACCATACCGCTTCAGGAGTGAGCTCAATTCATGTTTATACACATTTATACATTCAGGTTGGACTGTTCTACTCTGCGATTGGCACCTTTTCATCTCTGATTTGTGTTCTATAGCCAGTCAGAATGGGGACATCTAGGGCTAAATTCATTTACCGCGAATGCAGTCTCTGCTAACGCGGGAACATTGCCTTTAAATTTCAATCACCTTATAACGCTGAAGTTCAGCGATACAGATTGAATCCAGGCATTATCTGTGCATGTTAAAATAGGATTACGGTAAGTGGATCCAATGGCAAACATACAGAAAGATGGCAGGTCTACAGTTTGCTGTCATTCAGCCCATGGCCTCACCATCTTTTCACCTCCCACCACAGTACAATGATAAGATGGCAGCACCAATTTAATGCAGGCAAAATGTAGACAGCATCTTTGTGAATATCCACAATAAGTAAGCTTCCTACAGCAGCTTGATTTCAGTCGACTGTGACTTTCACTTAAATCTTATAATTACTTCTACCACGGAAAATGTCCCCAATTTAAAATGACAGAAATTCAGCCTAATACTTAAACAAAATCAACACAAGACAATCAGAACCCTTTCACAATATTTCAGAGTATGGTATAGTAAATACAGGAAAAATGTATTTGAGTGGGAGGGGCATCTCACTCATTTGCATTTTAACTCCACCCACTCGGGCCCAACAGCCAATGAGGAATGTGTCTGAGCCAGAGGGGAGGAAATACTGTCATAACTGGCTATTAAGTGATGTCACAAATACCTTACAGCTTTTTTTTGTTACACTAGTTTTTATTTTAACTTTTTTATTTATTTTTATTTTTTGAAAATCAGCAACAATTATTATGCCTTTTATACTCTACAGGAAAAAGCTTTAAGATAAAATAAATAAAAAATAAAACAAACAGCACACAGACTTTCAAATGAATTAGATGTCATATTCACATGGAAGACAACATATACAATATTAAACATGTTTCTACATCAATACTGCTGCCTACACAACAAGGCCAACCATTCACTACCTTGTTTTGGACAATTACAAACTACCTTGTTTGAGCAAGTGAAATAACCAAATAAAAACAGCTAGGGAACCAATCAAATGCCATCCTGCCTGTTCCAATAGAAGCTTCCAGAAAACAAAGATTTACTCTTTAACATATAAAAATACTATACCAAAATGAAATACAAATATATATATTAGAATCTGTTAGGCATTTCTGTATAAAGAGAGGGCTAAAGGTGTTAGGTTACATCAGAAAACAAAATATAATAACAAATAAAAACAAAACAATGCAAAACAAATCATTGAAATTAGACGTAACAAAACAAATATTCTGAACCTTTTTGTTCCGTAATAATAAACATAATAAAAAGCTCTACATATCAATTTGCAAACTTCTCACATGCAAGTTTGCACACATTTAATACTGCAGGCATTGAGGGGAGGGGCCTAATCATCCTCCTGCTCAGAGGGGGAGGGCTTATGCAAATCATCCTGAAGCAATGCATGCTGGGGATTGGTCTCCACCGGGTACTGCCTGCTCCAGGTGGGGGTATAGCTTATAGCCTACTGTAGGGGAATGGAAGGTCTACCTGCCTCACAATGTGTATCAGACAGCCCCTTCTGACTGCTTCTAATGGAACGACCCTTCTGCTCAGACAAGATTGTCCTCTAGTGTGGTGCATGCGTGCATGTTGTGTGTATGTGCTGTGAAGGGCAAATGACTGTGATTCTCAGTGCTGGTATTCAGTGCAGTGTTCTTATCAGTAATGAAAAGAATGGACATCTCTTGTTCTAAAAACTCCAGGATAGAGTCCAATAAGAAATCGGCCCAGATATAGCCCGACCTAACCCCAGCTCTGCTCAGCACAGCTCAACTACAATCTGGCCCATCTAAACCCGACCTAACCCGGCTCAACTCAGTTACAGTCCAGGCAAGCTTATACCAGCCCACACCAGCTACAGTCCAGTTCCAGCCCAACTCCTGCTCAGCCCAGTCCTGCCCTGCCTAACCAAACTTAACTACAACCCAACTCTACTATCCTCCCTCTGTCGTTTTTTTTTTTACATCTCTGTACCTCTTCCGTCCTGCCACCCCGACCAGACCGGACGTCATATTACACATACAGCCTTCAGGAAGCAAAGAAAGCAGAGGGTGCTTAGGCTATCTGAGGCCTAATGGATGGATGAGCCAAGGGGCCAAAGGTTTAGACCAGGTGTGTATGAGGGGTTGGCTGATGTCTGGCTCTGAATGCAACACCTTTGCATCTCTAGAACCCTTCAAAACAATGTTGCAGATACAATGGTTTGGTTGTTGTTGTTCACACTTCTCCATGTTGTTGTTGTTGATGTTTGTTTTCTCTGTGTTTCTGTACGTCACACAGCCATGGAAGGGGAGGAAATGTCCTATTTTACAAACATTGTTGTCCATAATATATAGATAGAGGTTTTTATATATATTTCTTTATACTCTCTGGTTCTCTTACTTCTTCCTCCTCTTTCTCTTTCTCTCTCTCTCTCGCTCTCTTTCTTTCTCTCTCTCCCTCTCTCTCTCTCTCTCTCTCTCTCTCTCTCACTCTCTCTCTCTCGCTTTCTCGTTCTGGTGCACTTGGCGGTGGCGGTAGCAGGTTTGTGTGAAGCGTGCTACATGCAGCCCACGCAGCCACACTTGATGGTCTTCTCCACTTCCTCGCTGAACGAGGTTCCATCGCTGCACTCAAAGGTGTATTTCCGCCGTTTCATTCGCTGGCTGGCACAGCAGGCACCTGTGTCGCAGGCGCCGGAGCACTCTACCCAGGAGACCATGCGTGTGGTCTGACAGATGGTGTACCCACGCTGCACCTGGTAGAAGTCCCTCACGGGCTCCCCCCGACACTCTGACTCTGTGGGTGGAGGAACGATAAAGACACATCCTGAGACTATGGTATGATGAACATCAAGAGAAGCCCTTCACCTTAACATTAACATACATTTTAAGAAAGTTTGTTAAACAAAAAAATGCTAAATGTTTTAGACACAAAATCATCCTTTCATGGGTACCTGTAGTTGGTTTAGGCTGGATTACCTCTTGGTCTGTTGGTATCAAAGACAAGCAACAACAGAGACAAACTAAGTAAACTAGGATGCCAGACAGTCCACATTCTATCTACTATCTGCATCACAGAGCTCCTCTGTGTATCCACGGTAGTAATGTGTGTGTGTCTCCTATCTGCATCACAGAGCTCCTCTGTGTATCCACAGTAGTAATGTGTGTGTGTCTCCTATCTGCATCACAGAGCTCTCAGGTGTATCTACAGTAGTAATGTGTGTGTGTCTCCTATCTGCATCACAGAGCTCTCAGGTGTATCTACAGTAGTAATGTGTGTGTGTCTCCTATCTGCATCACAGAGCTCTCAGGTGTATCTACAGTAGTAATGTGTGTGTGTCTCCTATCTGCATCACAGAGCTCTCCGGTGTATCTACAGTAGTAATGTGTGTGTCTCCTACCTGCATCACAGAGCTCTCCGGTGTATCCGGCCTCACAGTGGCAGTAGGCCGCTCCTGTATCAGAGATCTGGCAGCGCCCGTGTTTACAGTTGTGGCTGCGGCAGGGGTTAAACAGCTCCCCCTGCTGGTTACACAGGGCACCACGGTAACCCTCCACACACTCACAGCGGTACGACTGCAGGTCCAGGGGAATACACTTGCCATGCACACACCTGGGGAGAGGGAATATAAATCAATCAATCAGCAATACAGGTCAGCTAAGACTAAGAGTCTTGGGTTGAACATATGTATAGACTTGTCTCAAACCATTCATATGAATTGCATTTTGAGACTTAGTGAAAACCAGTTGAAATGCAATGCATTATCATCATAACCCCAGTGAGTTTGTACTTACTTGCTGCCCTGGCATGGGTTGGTGGCCGGCTGGTCACAGTGTGGTCCGTTCCAGCCCGGCTGGCAGTGGCAGACTGGTCCCTGTGCCCCGTCCGGCTGGCAGATACCATGTAGGCAGTAGATCTTCCTACAGGGTTCACAGCCTGGCACCACGCCCGGCTTCATCTGGGTCTTAGTGAAGTCCTGCAGCTCATTGTTGATATACAAGTTCTGGATGCAGCCATGGAAACTGGAGCCATTCTGGATCTGCCAGAGCCGGAAGGCTGCAGAGTGGACGTCCACGGGCATACCTGAGAGATGGAGGATAGAGGGGGAGAAGAGATAGGAGGAAGAAGGTTACAGATGTACAGGACAGGAAAACAGAGAAACCATTAACAAGAGACTGATATGGAATGAAGGAAGAGGCTTTTTCAAAGAGACATATGCAACTGGATACAATTATTTACATTTGACTATTTTCAATTCAAGAGTTTCTCTGATATAATAGTGGTTTGACACTAATTCAATTCTGAAACGACAGTATATGAGGCACAGAGTCTTTGAAACAGAGGACCGTGAAAAGGGGAAGGGGTATTGGCTGATGTGTACTCTTCTATACAGCCACAAACATACACCACAGCACAGTACAGGACCTCACCAAGACATCACATCACATACTCTGAACACACAGGCATTTCTGATATCAATTCTGTTTCAACAATCAATGCTTTGATACCAAGAACGGCTAGTCGGGTTACAGAGTATAAGTTGTATAGGTGAAGAAAATAAACCAGGAAAATGATGATCCATGCCAATAAACCAACCCACATATCCAGAGTGAAGACTGTGTCTGGTAGGACAGAGATAGAGACCTATAGGAGTGTGTTTTATAAGCATAAATGAAATAGTAGGAATCACAGAAATAGAATAGAAGACTATGTGATGTATTATATGTTAGGAATACTGTATGTATCCTGAATACTGTGGGCATTAAGGGGTGATGCTCATAGGGCCAAGGGACAGGGGCTATATTACTATATTAGTACATTGTGTTGCTGATTGTGTATGGCTTTATATGTAATAACACCATTGTCAGGCAGGAGTGTGTGGCTTTATAGGGGTGTTTACCTACAGTATATGTGTATGCAAGTGTGTGTGTGTGTATTGTGTGTATGCTGGAGTGCTCTAACAAACACAGTCGTATTGGGGGATGGACTGGGTGGATTGAGGATTGGAGTTGGATAGGTTGCAGGATTGGGTCGGGATATAGCTCGCTTGCGGTGGTTGGGGTTTTGGGATGGGGGGTGGTTGGGGGTTGGTTGTGGTGGTGGGTTGGGGTTGGGTTGCGGTGGGGGTGGGGGTGGTGACATTGACAGTAGTGTAGTAGTTGTAGTGCCTGCAGCAGAGGAGGAGGAAGTAGGTGTGTTCTGGAGAGGGCCCCTACCCCCCACGTATAGCGGAGCCTCCCCGTTGAGGGGCCGGACCCCCCTCAGGCTGTCCATGGTGGTGGGGAGACCCCCGTCGATGGACAGGTTCACCATCTGGTCAATGGTCACCAGCTCCACCGTGTGGAACTGACCGTCGTTGATCGTCTCAGTACTGTAGACAGAGAGAGGGAGGGAGAAAGACAGAGAAATATACAGGGGGGAGTGGAAGAAACAGACAGACAAAGAAAAGAGGGGAGGACAAAAATGTATTAAACATTTGGTTGCTGTTAAGATGTTACTCTTGCACTTATGTATATGTGTCTGTGTCTGTATGTATGTGTCTGTGCTTATGTGTGTGTGCTTATGTTTGTGTTTACCTGTAGATAGCATGTCCAGGCAGGCTGCCAGGGTCGTAGCTGACCTTAACGTGACCCTGGAACAGCTCTACGGCGATGTGGTCATTGTCCCCATTATACAGCAGGATACCGTTGTCCTCCGCTGTCGACACCTGGGGGCAGATATCACAATATAATAGCATGTATTGTGATGATATGATATGACATCATGTCCTACATTAGTTACACAGACTGAAAGTTAACTTTAGATCCTTGTACGTAACTCAAATCTTCTTGCAGATTTCCATTTGACAACAGTCTAAGACTAAGATGCTGTACATGCATGGATCTCAAACACATGCTTGTTGAATTGCTGATTCAGTACCTGCACTGTATAAGCTGTGTGTGTGTGTGTGTGTGCACACATTTTTGCTTGTGAGTGTGTTACAGTACCTGTAGTGAGATGTTAGATACCTGCAGTGTGATGTTAGCCTGGGGCCAGTTCTTGAGGTCAGAGAGCAGCAGGTAGGAGTCTCTGTCTACGAAGTTCACACTGACCAGCTTCTCACAGCGAGGACCTCCGAACCCAGGGAGACACTGGCACAGTGCCCGGCCTGCCCGTTCCACACACGGGGCATCGTTCTGGCAGTCTGCCAGGTCACATAGAGACCGCGGTGAGGAGGGCACCTCACACAACTGACCACTTTGGGGGGAGGGAGAGAGAGAGAGAAAGAGAGGGAGAGAGGGAGAGAGAGAGAGCGAGAGAGAGAGAGAGAGAGAGAGAGAGAGAGAGAGAGAGAGAGAGAGAGAGAGAGAGTCAGAGTCAGAGTCAGTAAGTCCAAATGACAGATGCACAGATGTTAGGCATTTCACAACTGATAAGAAAAAGTGGTACCCTATACATATTATACCACGGATGGCTTGATACTGTTCTACGTTGTGTGAGTTCTAAGGTGTGTGAGTTCTAGGTTGTGTGTAAGTTCTAAAGTGTGTGAGTTCTAAGGTGTGTGAGTTCTAAGGTGTGTGAGTTCCAAGTTGTGTGTGAGTTCTAAGGTGTGTGTGAGTTCTAAGTTGTGTGTGAGTTCTAAAGTGTGTGAGTTCTAAGGTGTGTGAGTTCCAAGTTGTGTGTGAGTTCTAAGGTGTGTGTGAGTTCTAAGTTGTGTGTGAGTTCTAAAGTGTGTGAGTTCTAAGGTGTGTGAGTTCCAAGTTGTGTGTGAGTTCTAAGGTGTGTGTGAGTTCTAAGTTGTGTGAGTTCTAAGGTGTGTGAGTTCTAAGTTGTGTGTGAGTTCTAAGGTGTGTGAGTTCTAAGGTGTGTGAGTTCCAAGTTGTGTGTGAGTTCTAAGGTGTGTGAGTTCCAAGTTGTGTGTGAGTTCTAAGGTGTGTGAGTTCTAAGGTGTGTGAGAGTTCCAAGTTGTGTGTGAGTTCTAAGGTGTGAGTGAGTTCTAAGGTGTGTGTGAGTTCTAAGTTGTGTGTGAGTTCTAAGTTGTGGGTGAGTTCTAAGTTGTGTGTGAGTTCTAAGGTGTGTGAGTACTAAGGTGTGTGAGTTCCAAGTTGTGTGTGAGTTCTAAGTTGTGTGTGAGTTCTAAATTCTGTGTGAGTTCTAAGGTGTGTGTGAGTTCTAAGTTGTGTGTGAGTTCTAAGGTGTGTGTGAGTTCTAAGGTGTGTGTGAGTTCTAAGTTGTGTGTGAGTTCTAAGGTGTGTGAGTTATAAGATGTGTGAGTTCTAAGATGTGTGAGTTCTAAGTTGTGTGTGAGTTCTACGGTGTGTGTGAGTTCTAAGGTGTGTGTGAGTTCTAAAGTGTGTGTGAGGTCTAAGTTGTGTGTGAGTTCTAAGGTGTGTGAGTTCTAAGGTGTGTGTGAGTTCTCGGTGTGTGAGTTCTAAGTTGTGTGTGATGTCTAAGGTATGTGAGTTCTGAGGTGTGTGAGTTCTAAGTTGTGTGTGAGTTCTAAGGTGTGTGTGAGTTCTAAGTTGTGTGTGAGTTCTAAGTTGTGTGTGAGTTCTAAGGTGTGTGTGAGTTCTAAGTTGTGTGTGAGTTCTAAGGTGTGTGAGTTCTAAGATGTGAGAGTTCTAAGTTGTGTGTGAGTTCTAAGTTGTGTGTGAGTTCTAAGGTGTGTGAGAGGTCTAAGTTGTGTGTGAGTTCTAAGGTGTGTGTGAGTTCTAAGGTGTGTGAGTTCTAAGGTGTGTGTGAGTTCTAAGTTGTGTGTGAGTTCTAAGGTGTGTGAGTTCTAAGGTGTGTGAGTTCAAGGTGTGTGAGTTCTACGTTGTGTGTGAGTTCTAAGGTGTGTGTGAGTTCTAAGTTGTGTGTGAGTTCTAAGGTGTGTGTGAGTTCTAAGGTGTGTGTGAGTTCTAAGGTATGTGTGAGTTCTCGGGTGTGTGAGTTCTAAGGTATGTGAGTTCTAAGGTGTGTGAGTTCTAAGTTGCGTGTGAGTTCTAAGGTGTGTGTGAGTTCTAAGTTGTGTGTGAGTTCTAAGGTGTGTGTGAGTTCTAAGGCTGTGTGTGAGTTCTAAGTTGTGTGTGAGTTCTAAGGTGTGTGAGTTCTAAGGTGTGTGTGAGTTCTAAGGTGTGTGAGTTCTAAGGTGTGTGAGTTCTAAGATGTGTGAGTTCTAAGGTGTGTGAGTTCTAAGTTGTGTGTGAGTTCTAAGGTGTGTGAGTTCTAAGGTGTGTGTGAGTTCTAAGGTGTGAGTGAGTTCTAAGGTGTCTGAGAGTTCTAAGGTGTGTGAGTTCTAAGATGTGTGAGTTCTAAGTTGTGTGTGAGTTCTAAGTTGTGTGTGAGTTCTAAGGTGTGTGAGAGGTCTAAGTTGTGTGTGAGTTCTAAAGTGTGTGTGAGTTCTAAGGTGTGCGTGAGTTCTCGGGTGTGAGTGAGTTCTAAGGTGTGAGTGAGTTCTAAGGTGTGAGTGAGTTCTAAGATGTGTCAGTTCTAAGGTGTGTGTGATTTCTAAGGTGTGTGTGAGTTCTAAGGTGTGTGTGAGTTCTACGTTGTGTGTGAGTTCTAAGGTGTGTGTGAGTTCTAAGGTGTGTGTGAGTTCTAAGGTGTGTGTGAGTTCTAAGGTGTGTGAGTTCTAAGGTGTGTGAGTTCTAAGGTGTGTGTGAGGTCTAAGGTGTGTGAGTTCTAAGGTGTGTGTGAGTTCTAAGGTGTGTGTGAGGTCTAAGGTGTGTGAGTTCTAAGGTGTGTGTGAGTTCTAAGGTGTGTGTGAGTTCTAAGGTGTGTGTGAGTTTTAAGGTGTGTGAGTTCTAAGGTGTGTGTGAGTTTTAAGGTGTGTGAGGTCTAAGGTGTGTGAGTTCTAAGGTGTGTGTGAGTTCTAAGGTGTGTGTGAGTTCTAAGGTGTGTGTGAGTTCTAAGGTGTGTGTGAGTTTTAAGGTGTGTGAGTTCTAAGGTGTGTGTGAGTTTTAAGGTGTGTGAGTTCTAAGGTGTGTGAGTAGCTCACCTGTAGCCGTCGGGGCAGGAGCAGGAGTATGCGTTGAGTTGGTCGACACACTGAGCTCCGTTCTGACAGCGATTCTCCTCACAGTCATCATAGTCCACACTGCAGTCATCACCAACGTAGCCCGGAGAACACACACACCTGCAACACACACACACAAATGTTAGCGTTAACGTTAGCCCACTGAGCTAAAGCCTAAGTCTGGGTACCAACATCTTCAAGTCACACACACACACACACACACACACACACACACACACACACACACACACACTGTGTACTCACTGAGGTCCAGTAGAGCTGATGAGACAGGTAGACTGGTGTTGACACGGACTGACACCTGGAGCACACACATCCTCCATCTCCTCACACATCTCCCCTGGAGAGAGAGAGAGATACATTACATTTACATAGCAAAGGATGGAAAAGTGAACCATTATAGGCCCACTCAACTGTGATAGGCTGGTCTAGTGGAATATGTAAATGTGTTACCGGTGTAGTAAGGAGGACAGAGGCAGGTATAGTTGTTGACACCATCTACACAGTTAGCTCCGTTTTCACAGTCGTTATCTTCACAGTCATCCATGTTGGTCTGGCAGGTAGGACCTTCAAATCCAAGGGGACAGGCACAGCTGTATGCCTCCTCCTCCTTGTTTAGTTGGCAGGTGCCCCCATTGGCACAGGGGTTACTGACACAGACGTTCAGAGCAGTCTCACAGTTCCTACCCTGCAGACAAACAGAAAAGAGCGATGGTCACCAACCAACTATGCTCACAGAGAGCGACAGTATCTGTGAACAAACTGATTACACGCGTCAAGTGAATGTCTGTCAATGTATTTCAAGTTAATGAATTTTCATGAATTGAGTCAGGTGTGTTAAATCCGGGCTGGAATAAAATCCTGCACATCCTGAAAACAGGCTTTAAAAGTGGTCCCAAACATCAACAGCCACAAAGACGATAAGTAAGTGTTAGCGGGGGGCTGGAACAGAAGCATGCCCAGCCTGTAGGTAAAAGTGTTCATGTGACATCTCACCTTGAATCCAGGAGGACAGCTGCACCTGTAAATCTCCACCAGATCACTGTGACAGATCCCCTGGTTGACACACGGACTGGACAGGCACGGGCTACACTTGGCCAGGACGCCACTGTCCACCTCACCTACACACACACATTGTATTACTTTGCATGATGCTTACCTTTCCAGTTCATTTCGTTTTGAAGTATACAGTACAGCTGGCTCTACACAAGAATTAGACATGGACTGGTGAAAATGGGAAAGATGCTAGATTTTTGAGAGAACAGCTAACAGCTAACAGCTAACCGCACCTCTGGTTCCCTATTAAACAAAATGAATGAATCCATCTCACCGTGGCACTCAAACTTCTTGGCAGGGGTGGTGAGCAGCAGCTTGCCCTCCATGCCCGTCGGTCCGGCACAGCGGGCGATGCCAGGCTCCTTGTATCCCGTCTTCACCCAATCAGACAGCCACCGTAGACGGCAGTCACAGTACAGAGGGTTAGCACCAATTGCCCTGAGATAAAGGGGTCAGAGGTTAAGGGTCAGGGACAGTCAGAGGGTTGGTATCAATCACCCTGAGGAATTAATCAATCAATTAAACATGGCAGAAATAAGGATGAGTCTCAGAGTCTCATGAAGGTTCACTAGATGTAGTGGCACTATCTGACCAGCAGGTGTCTCTCCTGTCCTTCAGATAACACAGAGAACTACATTCTCAACTGTTAAGGCACAGTACTTCTAGAAAAAGAAACCATACTTCATTTTCAAATTGGTTAAAATTAGGTTAAGGGTATGCTTAGGTTTAGGGTTAAAGTTAGGGGTTAGGTTACGGTTAGGGTAAGGTGAAGGTCAGTTATAGATGTTAAGGTTAGGGTTAGTTACGGGAAAAGGTCAGATGTTGGCTATTCAGGCTGTCAATCAGGCTGGTCAGAAAATTCCCCTTAGTCTCTCTCTTCTAGAAAGAACCAACAAGCTATGCCTCTGCTTCTTGAAAGGTTTGCAGAATGCTATCTCTGATTACATTACTGTTGGATAAGTTATTTGACATACTTGGGGGGGGCGGGGGGCATTTGAAAGTAGAGAAAGGAGAACAAATGTCGTTGAATTGTTGATACAAAGTGTAGACAAAGGGGGAGTTATTGAGTTGCTAAAAGGGAACTTAACACAACTAGTCATGGCTACTTCTGAATCAATGCTGTGAAAAAACATGCATGCAGGCACAGTGACGCACAATCACACACACTGCCTGATCGATGCTGCTCCATTACCCAGAACCACAGGCTCGTGTTTCAAGCCAGTCCAATAGCTGATATCTGACATCTGCTAACATGAAAGGCACTTGACTGTGAATCAATGATAGACAAAGACAAGGAACCCCCACAAGCTTCTCTAGATCTTTCTCTCTTTACCTCCCTGCAATATCTCTCCTCTCTCTACCCTTTCTTCTTCTTATCCTCCCTTGTATACCCCTCCCATTCCTCTCTCCTTCTCTTCACAGCACTCTCTTCTGTCATCTTATTTCCTCTTCTTCCATCCCTCTTTCTTCTTCTCCATCCCTCTCTCTTCTTCTCCATCCCTCTCTCTTCTTCTCCATCCCTCTCTCCTCCCTTGCCCTCTGTGCTCCTGACATGGATAAACCTATTGATTTACAGCTGATGGCTTTGACATGACAGACAACCTGGACCCCACTGGGAGTAAAGACCTACTTCAACCTCCCAAAGTTACGTACAACCACACACAAACATGCTGATGGACACGAATGCTACCACACACACACACACACACACACACACACACATACACACACACACACACACACACACACACACACACACACACACACACACACACACACACACACACACACACACACACACACACACACACACAGCTGGATCTACACAAGAATTTGCATGAGACATGGACTGATGAAAACGGGAAAGATGCTAGACACACACACACACACACACACACACACCTCCCTACAAAGCCCACAGACTGCGAAGAATGTTATGAAACCTACACGGTGTGTGTTTGTTTCGGTGACGTCACAGTGGAGGGGTGTGTAGCATCACCGCAGCTCTGTGGCTGACCAGGGGAGTTCAGCGGATGTAAAGCCCACCAAACAGCTCTAGTGACGGACTACTGTTAGCCACCATCCCCCTGACACACACACTACCAGCCCAGATGAATATTTGTGTGTGTACTTCTTCGTGTGTGTGAAAGGTGTATGCATGTGTGTCTGTTTGAGTGTATTGGGCATGCTCCGGTGCGTGTGTGTACTCACAGGTGAGACAGAGAGGCCACGTCACTGAAGATGCCGTCAGGAAGCTCGGAGATCTCGTTGCCATGGAGAGACCTTAGAGACGACAGACAGAGTGGGAGGTGATTAGGATTCAACAATGATCATCTAGATCTGCTCACACCTTTCTGTTCAAACAGCCTAAATGTCAGATCACATTTTGATAAAGTCGACTGTGTCGAGATTTGTTCAGAAGTTTCTGTAGTCAGACAATGCAGGGTTGTTATGTTAGAATTACAGTTGCAGAGACCCTGAGGTCTACAGGGAAAGAGGAGTGCATGGAGAGAGCTCCCGTGTGAATCAGTTAGCTACACTTCTCTCTCTAATGACTGCAGCTTTACTGTCTGTTTCTCTGCAGCAGGTCTGGGCAGGGGAAAGGTTGGCTCTATGTCTGCTATGTGGGGCTCAGGGCTGGCTGGCAGAGACAGACATAGGGCTGCAGTGGAATCCAGAGTGGCTGGTGTTGGGTTACTGAACTGAGTACTGAGCAGAGTGCCTAGGCTGAGATTACCAGACAGGGTGGTAGGGTTCTGACAGCTAAAGGGGGGCAATGAGGGTCGATGAGGGGGGTCTGTGAGTGAGCGAAGGGGGAGTTAGGACTTCTGAACAGTTCTTAGTGACTATTGTAGCCGGCTACCACCCGGTACTCACCCTGCACCTGAGAGACTGCTGCCCTATGTACATAGAGTTGAACACTTGTCACTTTAATAATGTTTTACCCACTTTATATGTACACTGAGTGCACAAAACATTAAGAATAGCTTCCTAATATTGAGTTGAAGTGGAATTAACACGTGACATCAATAAGGGATCATAGCATTCACCTGGATTCATCTGGTCAGTCTATGTCATGGAAAGAACAGGTGTTCTTAATGTTTTGTACACTCAGGATATATAATGTATTCTAGTCATGGCTCATCCTATATAACTTCTATTTCTATTTATTTTTATTGTTAGTTATTACTGTTAGAAACAGTGCAGTAATAGCATTTCGCTGCAGCTGCGATAACATCTGCAAATCTATGTACCCGCCCAATAAACTTTGATTTGATTTTGATTTGCTGCCTGGAGTGGGGGTGGGGTGAGGGGGAGAAGGGGTCTGTCAGAGTCCCAGTGCCAGGGCTGCTTCCTTCCTCGTCCTTCAATGATTGGGTGACGAGCCACTGCGCTAACCGATAGATATCAAATCAAATTTGATTTGTCACATATGCCGAATACAACAGGTGTAGACCTTACAGTGAAATGCAAACTTACAAGCCTAACCAACAACGCAGTTCAAGAAATAGAGTTAAGAAAATATTTACAAAATAAACTAAAGTAAAAAAATCTAATCAAATCAAAAAGTGACTCAAGAAAATGGCATAACAATAACGAGGCTATATACAGGGGGTATGTGCGAGGTAATTTAGTCGACGTAATTTGTAAAGTGACTATGCATAGATAATAAACAGCGAGTAGCAGCAGTGTAAAAACAAAGCACACACACACACACACACACACACACACACACACACACACACACGCACACACACACACACACACACACACACACACACACACACACACACACACACACACACACACACACACAAGGCTTAATGGCAGTAAACACAGGGCTTTAATGGCAGTAAAATAATATGGCTGTACTATTTTGTCAGGACATTAGCAACAGTCTCAGTCTCTTTGGCTGAAGCCCAGATACCTACTTCTAAAACCCTTGGCTACTGACCAAACTATTACTATACCGTCCTGTTCAGTACAGATGTACTATCTTAATTTGATCACTCTTGTTGAAGCACATTTTCCTGCACGGCATAAAATACAAATTGTTAGGTATTCTAGTTTTTAAAAGACTTCTAATGTTTGTAATTTCCACTTTAAAGTGGCAGACTTGATGTATCCCAAAAATGTATCAACCCCTACAAAAGTGTTCATTAATTATAATCCACATAATAATTCACATTTCCTGTTTCTATAGGATTATTTTCCTGTTGTGAGAAACATGGTCAAATTAAGATAGAACATGTACTGTACTAACCCCTATTTAGCTCTGTACACTCCTTTAATGTATCCACTCTAACCCTCATATGCTATAGCCCCGGCTGACTGAATACCCCTTACCAAGGCAGGGGGTTAGGGGTGAGGGTATGGGCAGGAGAAGGATTTGCAGTGGGCAGTTGGCCAGTAGCACTGTCTCAGAGAGATAGAGAGAGATGAGAGGAGCCAGGGAGTCTGATACAGAAACATGATCTTTACTAACACACCGGCACACTGCTCTCCTGGCCTCCCTTTTTCATGTCTCTTCCTTTACCTCAGTTCTGAAATCTCTCTTTCTTTTTCTCTCAATTTCTCTTTCTCACCCCACACTTCTTGGCCACACCCTGGCACTGTCTTGACACACTCCCTTTACACCTAATACCTAATACCCAATACACACACACGCACACACGCACACACGCACACACACAATACCCAGCAGGCCAATTAGCAGCTTATTAATCCTTATCCAAAACCACAATAAACATCATACACAGGCACACACGCATACACACGCATATACGCACACACACACATTCACGCACACACACACACACACACACACACACACCCCAAACCACATCCATGCCAGACCCAGACCCTTAGCCTGTTTGAAGCTCTGTGCACTAATGATTCCTAAATGTCTTTACTAGTCTGTAAAGCTGAAGGGGTGTGTGTGTGTGTGTGTGTGTGTGTGTGTGTGTGTGTGTGTGTGTGTGTGTGTGTGTGTGTGTGTGTGTGTGTGTGTGTGTGTGTGTTTGTTATAATGAAACTTTTGGCACCTCAGTGTGCTTTCTGTGAAGGGGACACTAAAACCTGCCAACTTTGAACTCTGAACCCCTTTTAGAGTCTTACAGTTAAAACTATTAAACGTCTGGCCTGAGACACTTTCTGTCTCAGCCTCTCTATCCCTCCTCCCTTTCAGAAAAGAAAGAGCCAGGTACCAATTGACATTTTATAGGACGGATTTGATTGATCAGACCAGCAGTAAAGACATCAAAGTTTTCTGTTTCATTTCTGACTCCTGTTCAACTGAGACAATAGGGTGGTCCTAGACAGAGAGGAGGAGTGTGTGTGTGAGGGGGTGTCTGCATACTGACATAGGGTATAAGTTACAAATGAAGCAGACTTATATGGCGCGTGAGTGAAATGTACCAGGAGTCACGGTCATATAGCTTCATTAAGATCAAAGCCAGCGGCTGGGAGCTGAAATACAGTATGAACTAATGATCATTCAGCTGTACCCTGATTCTGCTGGTAAAAACAGGACCAAGGCTTTGTGTTTCCTAATGATCATGGAGGCTGACTCTTATTTTGCAGTAAAAAGCAGCTTTGTGTAGTTCTTTGTTGTAAGCAGTGAAAGACTGCCTGGTAAAACACTTGGAAGTCTGACAAGTCTGCTGCTGAACTGCATTTGCATGATAAGTAACCTTGACTTGAGGCTTGAAAACTTGTGTTAGCTCCCTGATATGTAACCTTGACTTGAGGCTTGAAGACTTGTGTTAGCTCCCTGATATGCAACCTTGACTTGAGGCTTGAAGACTTGTGTTGGCTCCCTGATATACAACCTTGACTTGAGGCTTGAAGACTTGTGTTAGCTCCCTGATATGTAACCTTGACTTGAGGCTTGAAGACTTGTGTTAGCTCCCTGATATGTAACCTTGACTTGAGGCTTGAAGACTTGCGTTAGCTCCCTGATATGTAACCTTGACTTGAGGCTTGAAGACTTGTGTTGGCTCCCTGATAAGTAACCTTGACTTGAGGCTTGAAGACTTGCGTTAGCTTTAGCTAAAAGGGCTAACAGGGCTAAGTCTCGTGTTGTAAATAAGATTCAAGCTCACACACTCCATTGCATACAGCCCATAATACGAACCTCTCCATCTGTCTCTGGCTGACACTCTCTCTCTCTCTCTCTCTCCATTGAGCCGTTGTACACAGCAGATGGCTTTTTAGTTTCCCCAAATTGATAGAGAGGAACAGTGACAACTTGGCCTAGGCTTCACTGTTTCCCATCTCTCCCCACATCTCTCTCTCCCTCCCTCACTTCTCTCCCTCTATCCATCGGGCCAGACATATTTTGGCTAAGTCTCTCCTTTGTCTCTCTCTCCCATAACGTTGCTGTTTCAATTACAGTTGGAGTAAAGGAGTGACTGTATCGTTGGCAGCAGAGCAGACTTGCATCATCCCTCAGTCCATTCCATGTACAGTCACTTAGGCAAAATGTTTGCAGACGCGCTGATCCAAAGTTTACTACCATTAGTGAAATATCATGTATTAGTAATTAGAGGTCGACCGATTAATCGTAATGGCCGATTAATTAGGGCCGATTTAAAGTTTTCATAACAATCGGAAATCGGTATTTTTGGACACTGATTTGGCCGCTGATTTGGCCTTTATTTAATCTTTATTTAACTAGGCAAGTCAGTTAAGAACACATTCTTATTTACACTGACGGCCTAGGAACAGTGGGTTAACTGCCTCGTTCAGGGGCAGAACGACAGATTTTCACCTTGTCAGCTCGGGGGATTCAATCTTGCAACCTTACAGTTAACTAGTCCAACACGCTAACCACCTGATTACATTGCACTCCGAATGCAAGTAAGAAGCCACAGTAAGTTGCTAGCTAGCATTAAACTTATCTTATAAAAAACAATCAATCAATCATAATCACTAGTTATAACTACACATGGTTGATGATATTACTAGTTTATCTAGCATGTCCTGCGTTGCACTAAATCGATGCGGTGCGTATTCGTGAAAAAGGACTGTCGTTGCTCCAATGTGTACCTAACCATAAACATCAATGCCTTTCTTAAAATCAATACACAAGTATATATTTTTAAACCTGCATATTTAGTTAATATTGCCTGCTAACCTGGCTCGTTGCAAACTCTGTGAAGACTATTTCTTCCTAACAAAGACAGCCAACTTCGCCAAACGGGGGATGATTTAATAAAAGCGCATTTGCGAAAAAAAGCACAATCGCTACACGACTATACCTAACCGTAAACACCAATGCCTTTCTTAAAATCAATACGCAGAAGTATATATTTTTAAACCTGCATATTTTTCTAAAATAAATCCAGGTTAGCAGGCAATATTAACCAGGTGAAATTGTGTCACTTCTCTTGCGTTCATTGCACGCAGAGTCAGTGTATATGCAGAACGGAACGGTTTCGCATTTCACTGAAATAATAAAAGTCTTGTTTTCGAGATGATAGTTTCCGGATTCGACCATATTAATGACCCAAGGCTCGTATTTCTGTGTGTTGTTATGTTATAATTAAGACTATGATTTGATAGAGCAGTCTGACTGAGCGGTGGTAGGCAGCAGCAGGCTCATAAGCATTCATTGAAACAGCACTTTCGTGCGTTTTGCCAGCAGCTCGTCGCTGAGTTTCAAGCATTGAGCTGTTTATGACTTCAAGCCTATCAACTCCCGAGATTAGGCTGGTGTAACCGATGGCTAGCTAGTGTCACGTCTTCATGAGGAGACCAAGGCGCAGCGGGATAAGAATACATTATTCATTAATTCAACGAAGAACACTAAACAAACTAACGTGAAGCTATGATAAACCGAGTGCTGACATGCACATAGACAATAACCCACAAAAACCAAAATGGAAAAATTATTTTTACAAACAAGTTGAACGTTTTTTTGCAGCCTGATCACCAAAACCTACTCAACCGTCTTTCACTACCGTGTAGAAAGTACAGGACAAGACTTGAATAAGGATGTTTGTAGGATAAGAGGTGTTAGGGCTGGACTGGGCTGGGTGGTGTGTGTCTTCTGAGATGCCCTAGCTGTTTATAGTGTCCAGAACAGCTTCACTGGAGTCACTCTACAATTCTCAACAACCCCCCCCCCCCCCAGGCATGCACACAGAGATGGGATAGGAGAAGGTGCTCACAGTAGTCGAAGGGAACGTAGTCCACCAAAGGCCAGACTGGGGATGCAGCGCAGAGAGTTGTAACTCAGGATCCTGGAATGAGAAGAAACAGGGATTATACCGTGTCATCAATCCCTCATGTTAAAACAGATCCTGGAAAAGCAGAGAGTTGTGATTGTGTGTTCAGTGCTCTCATAGTGGACAGGTGGACTGATCAGTGCTTACAGTGTGGTGAGCTGACTCATGTTGGAGAATGAAGAGTTGGTTAGAGAGTTGATCTTGTTGTTACTCAGGTCTCTGGAAGAGACAGAACACACTGTTAAATTACACACTGACAAATAACACCAGGTAAATATAAAGGCTGGTCAGGAAGACACACTCACACTAACTGGAGGTATTTGAAGGTAGACAGTTCCTTTGGCACCACGCTGAACTGGTTCCCATCTAGATACCTGTGCAGAGACAGACAGACATTCAGCATTTAATACTTGTGTGAAATGGCAGCATTCAGAGCTTTCTAAAGCCACAGAGAGAGAAAGGCCAGACCACTAACCCTAATAACCCCCTGTCAGATAGTAACACTGTCCCACCACTCCTCCACCCACACCCCTCTCTACCTATCTCCTCCACCCTGCCTCCACCCACACCCCTCTCTACCTATCTCCTCCACCCTGCCTCCACCCACACCCCTCTCAACCTATCTCCTCTACCCTCCCTCCACCCACACCCCTCTCTACCTTTCTCCTCCACCCTGCCTCCACCCACACCCCTCTCTACCTATCTCCTCCACCCTGCCTCCACCCACACCCCTCTCAACCTATCTCCTCTACCCTGCCTCCACCCACACCCCTCTCTACCTATCTCCTCCACCCACACCCCTCTCTACCTATCTCCTCCACCCTGCCTCCACCCACACCCCTCTCTACCTATCTCCTCCACCCTGCCTCCACCCACACCCCTCTCTACCTATCTCCTCTACCCTGCCTCCACCCACACCTCTCTCTACCTATCTCCTCCACCCTGCCTCCACCCACACCCCTCTCTACCTATCTCCTCCACCCTGCCTCCACCCACCCCCCTCTCTACCTATCTCCACCCTGCCTCCACCCACACCCCTCTCAACCTATCTCCTCTACCCTGCCTCCACCCACACCCCTCTCTACCTATCTCCTCCACCCACACCCCTCTCTACCTATCTCCTCCACCCTGCCTCCACCCACACCCCTCTCTACCTATCTCTTCCACCCTGCTCTCCTTCCACACCCCTCTAACTATCTATTTTCCTCTGCCTCCACCCACACCCCTCTCTACCTATCTCCTCCACCCTGCCTCCACCCACACCCCTCTCTACCTATCTCCTCCACCCTGCCTCCACCCACACCCCTCTATACCTATCTCCTCCACCTTCCCCTGCCTCCACCCACACCCTTCTCTACCTATCTCTTCCACCCTCCCCTGCCTCCACCTCCACCCCTCTATACCTATCTCCTCCACCTTCCCCTGCCTCCACCCACACCCCTCTCTACCTATCTCTTCCACCCTCCCCTGCATCCACCCACACCCCTCTCTACCTATCTCCTCCACCCTCCCCTGCCTCCACCCACACTCCTCTCTACCTATCTCCTCCACCCTCCCCTGCCTCCACCCACACCCCTCTCTACCTATCTCCTCCACCCACACCCCTCTCTACCTATCTCTTCCACCCTCCCCTGCCTCCACCCACACCCCTCTACACCTATCTCCTCCACCCTGCCTCCACCCACACCCCTCTCTACCTATCTCTTCCACCCTCCCCTGCCTCCACCTACACCCCTCTATACCTATCTCCTCCACCTTCCCCTGCCTCCACCCACACCCCTCTCTACCTATCTCTTCCACCCTCCCCTGCATCCACCCACACCCCTCTCTACCTATCTCCTCCACCCTCCCCTGCCTCCACCCACACCCCTCTCTACCTATCTCCTCCACCCTCCCCTGCCTCCACCCACACCCCTCTCTACCTATCTCCTCCACCTACACCCCTCTCTACCTATCCCTTCCACCCTCCCCTGCCTCCACCCACACCCCTCTACACCTATCTCCTCCACCCTGCCTCCACCCACACCCCCTCCACCCTGCCTCCACCCACACCCCTCTACACCTATCTCCTCCACCCTCCCCTGCCCTCCACCCACACCCCTCTACACCTATCTCCTCCACCCTGCCTCCACCCACACCCCTCTATACCTATCTCCTCCACCCTGCCTCCACCCACACATCCCTAAACCTATCTCCTCAACCCTCCCCTGCCTCCACCCACACCCCTCTATACCTATCTCCTCCACCCACACCCCTCTATACCTATCTCCTCCACCCACACCCCTCTCTACCTATCTCCTCCACCTTCCCCTGCCTCCACCCACACCCTTCTCTACCTATCTCTTCCACCCTCCCCTGCCTCCACCTACACCCCTCTATACCTATCTCCTCCACCTTCCCCTGCCTCCACCCACACCCCTCTCTACCTATCTCTTCCACCCTCCCCTGCATCCACCCACACCCCTCTCTACCTATCTCCTCCACCCTCCCCTGCCTCCACCCACAGTCCTCTCTACCTATCTCCTCCACCCTCCCCTGCCTCCACCCACACCCCTCTCTACCTATCTCCTCCACCCACACCCCTCTCTACCTATCTCTTCCACCCTCCCCTGCCTCCACCCACACCCCTCTACACCTATCTCCTCCACCCTGCCTCCACCCACACCCCTCTCTACCTATCTCTTCCACCCTCCCCTGCCTCCACCTACACCCCTCTATACCTATCTCCTCCACCTTCCCCTGCCTCCACCCACACCCCTCTCTACCTATCTCTTCCACCCTCCCCTGCATCCACCCACACCCCTCTCTACCTATCTCTTCCACCCTCCCCTGCCTCCACCCACACCCCTCTCTACCTATCTCCTCCACCCTCCCCTGCCTCCACCCACACCCCTCTCTGCCTATCTCCTCCACCCACACCCCTCTCTACCTATCTCTTCCACCCTCCCCTGCCTCCACCCACACCCCTCTACACCTATCTCCTCCACCCTCCCCTGCCCTCCACCCACACCCTCTACACCTATCTCCTCCACCCTGCCTCCACCCACACATCCCTATACCTATCTCCTCCACCCTCCCCTGCCTCCGCCCACACCCCTCTATACCTATCTCCTCCACCCTGCCTCCACCCACACATCCCTAAACCTATCTCCTCAACCCTCCCCTGCCTCCACCCACACCCCTCTATACCTATCTCCTCCACCCACACCCCTCTATACCTATCTCCTCCACCCACACCCCTCTCTACCTATCTTCTCCACCCTCCCCTCCCCTGCCTCCACCCACACCCACACCCCTCTCTACCTATCTCCCCCTCACCACTCCTCCACCCACACCCCTCTACACATATCTCCTCCACCCACACCCCTCTCTACCTATCTCCCCCTCACCACTCCTCCACCCACACCCCTCTCTACCTATCTTCTCCACCCTCCCCTGCCTCCACACACACCCCTCTCTACCTATCTTCTCCACCCTCCCCTGCCTCCACACACACCCTTCTCTAACAATCTTCCTCTCCCTCTGCTGTCAAAGGGAAAAGAGTGTAACTACCATGGACACACTCCCACCCCCCACATAAATCTCTACTGGAACATAGAGGTCTTCTGCTATTGTTCTATGTTGCCCTGAGGGCAAAGAGGCCCCCACGAAGGTGAAGGTGATGGGGTAATGACAGTGTGTGTGAGTGTTGAGAGGTGGGGGCATGGAGTAATAACGGTGGAGCGTTAGATGGTTAAAGACTGTGTGTGTGTGTGTTTGTGTGTGTGTTTGTGTGTGTGTGTGTGTGTGTGTGCAAGGGTTACAGTAGTTTCATTAATGACAGTGTTGGAGCAGCACACTCTCAGATGAAAGCATGGGACACCTGGTCACACCTGCTACGACAATGACAATGTGTGTGTGTGTGTGTGTGTGTGTGTACCCCGTGGAGAAGTGGAGGAAAGTTCAGACCCATCCCAACAAAACTTTCTCATTAAAATGTCCTCTTGCTGCTGGGGACCACTCATAGAGAGAGTGACATCAGTGTTAGGCCTGGGGGCCGCTGGGAGCAGACAGGAATGTCTGAGAGAACAACTACAACGTGTTCCTCTCTTTCTGTCCATCTCTCTCTTTCTGTCCATCTCTCTCTTTCTGCCTATCTCTCTCTTTCTGCCTATCTCTCCCTTTCTGTCTATCTCTCTCTTTCTGTCTATCTCTCTCTTTCTGTCCATCTCTCTCTTTCTGCCTATCTCTCTCTTTCTGCCTATCTCTCCCTTTCTGTCTATCTCTCTCTTTCTACCTATCTCTCTCTTTCTGTCTATCTCTCTCTTTCTGTCCATCTCTCTCTTTCTGTCCATCTCTCTCTTTCTGTCCATCTCTCTCTTTCTGTCCATCTCTCTCTTTCTGCCTATCTGTCTCTTTCTGCCTATCTCTCTCTTTCTGCCTATCTCTCTCTTTCTGCCTATCTCTCTATTTTTGCCTATCTCTCTCTTTCTGCCTATCTCTCTCTTTCTGTCCATCTCTCTCTTTCTGCCTCTCTTCCTTTCTGTCCATCTCTCTCTTTTTGCCTATCTCTCTATTTTTGCCTATCTCTCTCTTTCTGCCTATCTCTCTCTTTCTGTCCATCTCTCTCTTTTTGCCTATCTCTCTATTTTTGCCTATCTCTCTCTTTCTGCCTATCTCTCTCTTTCTGCCTATCTCTCTCTTTCTGTCCATCTCTCTCTTTCTGCCTCTCTTCCTTTCTGTCCATCTCTCTCTTTTTGCCTATCTCTCTATTTTTGCCTATCTCTCTCTTTCTGCCTATCTCTCTCTTTCTGCCTATCTCTCTCTTTCTGCCTATCTCTCTCTTTCTGCCTATCTCTCTATTTTTGCCTATCTCTCTCTTTCTGCCTATCTCTCTCTTTCTGTCCATCTCTCTCTTTCTGCCTCTCTTCCTTTCTGTCCATCTCTCTCTTTTTGCCTATCTCTCTCTTTTTGCCTATCTCTCTCTTTCTGCCTATCTCTCTCTTTCTGCCTATCTCTCTCTTTCTGCCTATCTCTTCCTTTCTGTCTATCTCTCTCTTTCTGTCCATCTCTCTCTTTCTGTCCATCTCTCTCTTTTTGTCTCTCTCGCTTTCTGTCTATCTCTCTCTTTCTGTCCATCTCTCTCTTTCTGTCCATCTCTCTCTTTCTGCCTATCTCTCTCTTTCTGCCTATCTCTCTCTTTCTGTCCATCTCTTTCTTTCTGTCCATCTCTCTCTTTCTGCCTATCTCTCTCTTTCTGCCTATCTCTCTCTTTCTGCCTATCTCTCCCTTTCTGCCTATCTCTCTCTTTCTGTCCATCTCTCCCTTTCTGCCTCTCTTCCTTTCTGTCCATCTCTCTCTTTTTGCCTATCTCTCTCTTTCTGCCTATCTCTCTCTTTCTGCCTATCTCTCTCTTTCTGCCTATCTCTCTCTTTCTGCCTATCTCTCTCTTTCTGTCCATCTCTCCCTTTCTGCCTATCTCTCTCTTTCTGCCTATCTCTCTCTTTCTGCCTGTCTCTATCTTTCTGTCTTGACTACAATGCTACAATCTGCTCATGTCCATAAAGTTAAACCTGATTTTATCACAAACATTTTATAATTGAAATGTTTGATGTTCTGCGGAGGAACTCACAGCTCGGTGACGTTTCTGGGGATGCCTTTGGGCAATGTACGGAGGTGTTTGTTACTGCAGCGTACCACGGTCTCCAGACAAGTACACTCACTGGGACACTGAGGCCTGGGCACACAGCTTGTCTCTTCCACACCTGGGGAGGGCGGGAGGGAGGGAGGGAGAGAGAGAGAGAGAGAGAGAAGGGGGGGAGAAGGCGGCAGTGAGGGAGGGGATTTGGATTATTCAAATGGCTTTGAGTCACACACTTAAACACAGAGACACACAATTATCGCTAACAATTTAGCAGTCTAAGAACAAAACAGATTGGGCAAGGAACACAGCTAGAGAGATATGAGTGGGAAAGGGGCGGAGAGAAGGAGGGAGATAGAGATAAGGAGAGCCATATACCATATACCAAAGATAAAGAGAGGGACAGCGGCGTGTGGAAGAACGATATGCGGGGGAAGGGGAGGTAAAGAGGGGGAGAGGGAGTGAGAGACAGAGTGAGAGACAGATACCTTTCACCAAAAGAGACAAGAAGAGGTCAACCAGTGAAGAACAAACACCATTGTAAATACAACCCATATTTATGCTTATTAATTTTCCCTTTTGTACATTAACCATTTGTACATTGTTTCAACACAGTATATATATACATAATATGACATTTGTCATTTCTTTATTCTTTTGAAACTTCTGTATGTTAAATGTTTACTGTTAATTTGTATTGTTTATTTCACTTTTGTATATTATCTACCTCACTCATATGTTAACATATGTTTCCCATGCCAATAAAGCCCCTTGAATTGAATAAAGAGGGGCAGGAGCGAGGGGGTTGAGAGATGGACCCAGATGAAGTGAAAGAAGGGAAAAACACCATAGCTGCATTTAAAGGAGAGAAAGAGAACACAAGATAATTACAGACTGAGGAGTGAGAGATAAGAAGGAGAACATGTGGAGAGGAGAGCATCCACTAGTCAGACTAATGTGATATCGAAGAGAGAGGAAAAGAGATGACAGATAGAGAGACTAGAGGAAAATAAATGATAGAGAGAGAGAGTAGAGGATTATACATAGACTAGAGGAATAGAGATGATAGATAGACTAGAGGAATAGAGATGATAGATAGACTAGAGGAATAGATATGATAGATAGACTAGAGGAATAGAGATGATAGATAGACTAGAGGAATAGAGATGATAGATAGACTAGAGGAATAGAGATGATACATAGACTAGAGGAATAGATATGATAGATAGACTAGAGGAATAGAGATGATAGATAGACTAGAGGAATAGAGATGATAGATAGACTAGAGGAATAGATATGATAGATAGACTAGAGGAATAGATATGATAGATAGAATAGAGGAATAGAGATGATAGATAGACTAGAGGAATAGAGATGATAGATAGACTAGAGGAATAGAGATGATAGATAGACTAGAGGAATAGATATGATAGATAGAATAGAGGAATAGAGATGATAGATAGACTAGAGGAATATATATGATAGATAGAATAGAGGAATAGAGATGATAGATAGACTAGAGGAATAGAGATGATACATAGACTAGAGGAATAGAGATGATAGATAGACTAGAGGGATATATATGATAGATAGAATAGAGGGATAGATAGAATAGAGGAATAGATATGATAGATATAATAGAGGAATAGAGATGATAGATAGACTAGAGGAATAGATATGATAGATAGAATAGAGGGATAGATAGAATAGAGGAATAGAGATGATAGATAGACTAGAGGAATAGAGATGATACATAGACTAGAGGAATAGAGATGATAGATAGAATAGAGGAATAGATATGATAGATAGAATAGAGGAATAGATATGATAGATAGAATAGAGGAATAGATATGATAGATAGAATAGAGGAATAGAGATGATAGATATAATAGAGGAATAGAGATGATAGATAGACTAGAGGAATAGATATGATAGATAGAATAGAGGGATAGATAGAATAGAGGAATAGAGATGATAGATAGACTAGAGGAATAGAGATGATACATAGACTAGAGGAATAGAGATGATAGATAGAATAGAAGAATAGATATGATAGATAGAATAGAGGAATAGATATGATAGATAGAATAGAGGAATAGATATGATAGATAGAATAGAGGAATAGAGATGATAGACTAGAGGAATAGATATGATAGATAGAATAGAGGGATAGATAGAATAGAGGAATAGAGATGATAGATAGACTAGAGGAATAGAGATGATAGATAGACTAGAGGAATAGATATGATAGATAGAATAGAGGGATAGATAGAATAGAGGAATAGAGATGATAGATAGACTAGAGGAATAGATATGATAGAATAGAGGAATAGATATGATAGATAGAATAGAGGAATAGATATGATAGATAGAATAGAGGAATATATATGATAGATAGAATAGAGGAATAGAGATGATAGATAGACTAGAGGAATAGAGATGATAGATAGACTAGAGGAATAGAGATGATACATAGACTAGAGGAATAGATATGATAGATAGACTAGAGGAATAGAGATGATAGATAGAACAGAGGAAAATAGATGATACATATAGAGAGGAAAAGAGATGATACATATAGAGAGGAAAATAGATGATACATATAGAGAGGAAAATAGATGATACCTATAGAGAGGAAAATAGATGATACATATAGAGAGGAAAATAGATGATACATATAGAGAGGAAAATAGATGATACATATAGAGAGGAAAATAGATGATACCTATAGAGAGGAAAATAGATGATACATATAGAGAGGAAAATAGATGATACATATAGAGAGGAAAATAGATGATACATATAGAGAGGAAAATAGATGATACATATAGAGAGGAAAATAGATGATACATATAGAGAGGAAAATAGATGATACATATAGAGAGGAAAATAGATGATACATATAGAGAGGAAAATAGATGATACATATAGAGAGGAAAATAGATGATACATATAGAGAGGAAAATAGATGATACATATAGAGAGGAAAAGAGATGATACATATAGAGAGGAAAATAGATGATACATATAGAGAGGAAAATAGATGATACATATAGAGAGGAAAAGAGATGATACATATAGAGAGGAAAATAGATGATACATATAGAGAGGAAAATAGATGATACATATAGAGAGGAAAATAGATGATACATATAGAGAGGAAAAGAGATGATACATATAGAGAGGAAAATAGATGATACATATAGAGAGGAAAATAGATGATACATAGAGAGAGTAGAGGAAAAGAGATGATAGATAGACTAGAGGAAAATAGATGATACATATAGAGAGGAAAATAGATGATACATATAGAGAGGAAAAGAGATGATACATATAGAGAGGAAAATAGATGATACATATAGAGAGGAAAATAGATGATACATAGAGAGAGTAGAGGAAAAGAGATGATAGATAGACTAGAGGAAAATAGATGATACATATAGAGGAAAATAGATGATACATAGAGAGAGTAGAGGAAAAGAGATGATAGATAGACTAGAGGAATAGAGATGATAGATAGACTAGAGGAATAGAGATGATACATATAGAGAGGAAAATAGATGATACATAGAGAGAGTAGAGGAAAAGAGATGATAGAAAGAAGAGTCCCCTAAGCAAGCTGGTCCTGGGGCTCTGTTCACAAACACAAACACACCCCACAGAGCCCCAGGACAGCAACACAATTAAACTCAACCAAATCATGAGAAAACAAAAAGATAATTACTTGACACATTGGAAAGAATTAACAAAAAAAACAGAGCAAACTAGAATGCTATTTGGCCCTAAACAGAGAGTCCACAGTGGCAGAATACCTGTCCACTGTGACTGACCCAAACTTAAGGAAAGCTTTGACTATGTACAGACTCAGTGAGCAAAGCCTTGCCATTGAGAAAGGCAGACCTGCTCTCAAGAGAAGACAGGCTATGTGCACACTGCCCACAAATTGAGGTGGAAACTGAGCTGCACTTCCTAACCTCCTGCCAAATGTATGACCATATTAAAGACACATATTTCCCTCAGATTACACAGATCCACACAGAATTCGAAAAAACAAACTCGATTTTGATAAACTCCCATATCTACCTAAATATCACAGTGTGCCATTACAGCAGCAAGATTTGTGACCTGTTGCCTCAAGAAAAGTCAACCAGTGAAGAACAAACACCATTGTAAATATAACCCATATTTATGCTTATTTATTTTCACTATTGTACTTTAACCATTTGTACATCGTTGCAACACTGTATATATATGTAATATGACATTTGTAATGTCTTTATTCTTTTGGAACTTCTGTATGTTAAATGTTTACTGTTCATTTTAATTGTTTATTTCACTTTTGTATATTATCTACCTCACTTGCTTTGGCAATGTTAACATATGTTTCCCATGCCAATAAAGCCCCTTGAATTGAATTGAGAACAGAGGAAAGCTGGTGAGACAAAGACAGAGCATTCATTCTCAGCAGCAAGAAGATTCACTGGTCAATACAGCCAACAGCTCAATACCACCACTCAGCCAGCATCGATCACAGGCATAGGTACTGCTGAGTGTGTGTGTGTTTGTGTGTGTTTGTCAGGTGCATCGATCAGAAGCCTAGGTACTGCTGAGTGTGTGTGTGTTTGTGTGTGTTTGTCAGGTGCATCGATCAGAAGCCTAGGTACTGCTGAGTGTGTGTGTGTTTGTGTGTGTTTGTCAGGTGCATCGATCAGAAGCCTAGGTACTGCTGAGTGTGTGTGTGTTTGTCAGGTGCATCGATCAGAAGCCTAGGTACTGCTGAGTGTGTGTGTGTTTGTGTGTGTTTGTCAGGTGCATCGATCAGAAGCCTAGGTACTGCTGAGTGTGTGTGTGTTTGTCAGGTGCATCGATCAGAAGCCTAGGTACTGCTGAGTGTGTGTGTGTTTGTCAGGTGCATCGATCAGAAGCCTAGGTACTGCTGAGTGTGTGTGTGTTTGTCAGGTGCATCGATCAGAAGCCCAGGTACTGCTGAGTGTGTGTGTGTTTGTCAGGTGCATCGATCAGAAGCCTAGGTACTGCTGAGTGTGTGTGTGTTTGTCAGGTGCATCGATCAGAAGCCTAGGTGCTGCTGAGTGTGTGTGTGTGTTTGTCAGGTGCATCGATCAGAAGCCTAGGTACTGCTGAGTGTGTGTGTGTTTGTCAGGTGCATCGATCAGAAGCCTAGGTACTGCTGAGTGTGTGTGTGTTTGTCAGGTGCATCGATCAGAAGCCTAGGTACTGCTGAGTGTGTGTGTGTTTGTCAGGTGCATCGATCAGAAGCCTAGGTACTGCTGAGTGTGTGTGTGTTTGTCAGGTGCATCGATCAGAAGCCTAGGTACTGCTGAGTGTGTGTGTGTTTGTCAGGTGCATCGATCAGAAGCCTAGGTACTGCTGAGTGTGTGTGTGTTTGTCAGGTGCATCGATCAGAAGCCTAGGTACTGCTGAGTGTGTGTGTGTTTGTCAGGTGCATCGATCAGAAGCCTAGGTACTGCTGAGTGTGTGTGTGTTTGTCAGGTGCATCGATCAGAAGCCTAGGTACTGCTGAGTGTGTGTGTGTTTGTCAGGTGCATCGATCAGAAGCCTAGGTACTGCTGAGTGTGTGTGTGTTTGTCAGGTGCATCGATCAGAAGCCTAGGTACTGCTGAGTGTGTGTGTGTTTGTCAGGTGCATCGATCAGAAGCCTAGGTACTGCTGAGTGTGTGTGTGTTTGTCAGGTGCATCGATCAGAAGCCTAGGTACTGCTGAGTGTGTGTGTGTTTGTCAGGTGCATCGATCAGAAGCCTAGGTACTGCTGAGTGTGTGTGTGTTTGTCAGGTGCATCGATCAGAAGCCTAGGTGCTGCTGAGTGTGTGTGTGTGTTTGTCAGGTGCATCGATCAGAAGCCTAGGTACTGCTGAGTGTGTGTGTGTTTGTCAGGTGCATCGATCAGAAGCCTAGGTACTGCTGAGTGTGTGTGTGTTTGTCAGGTGCATCGATCAGAAGCCTAGGTACTGCTGAGTGTGTGTGTGTTTGTCAGGTGCATCGATCAGAAGCCTAGGTACTGCTGAGTGTGTGTGTGTTTGTCAGGTGCATCGATCAGAAGCCTAGGTACTGCTGAGTGTGTGTGTGTTTGTCAGGTGCATCGATCAGAAGCCTAGGTACTGCTGAGTGTGTGTGTGTTTGTCAGGTGCATCGATCAGAAGCCTAGGTAATGCTGAGTGTGAAATCAGTTGGTAAACAAAAGAACAAAATACTTTTACAAGGGCAGTCGATTACCTGGAGTCCCATTCAACCACTTTTTGACTTTGAAAGAAAGAGGAGTGAGATGTTGGTGCAGAATGTATTATCAGTCCAGTCCCGGCTAGTTCATTTACCTCCCACACAATGGGGAACATCAACAGGTATCTTAAAGGGACAGTACATGGCAACAAAACAACAAAAAACTTGTGTGCTGGTGTGTGTGTGTGTGTGTGTGTGTGTGTGTTGACCGTAACTCACCCTCTTCACAGCGGAAGTCAGGCACTGCCACGTCCTGTAGTGGGATCTCCTTGAGGAAGGCGGGGCGCTGGCATCGAGGGTTGCCCGTGACGATCTTCCTGCTTCTCAGCCAATCACCAAGCCAGGCCAGACGACAGTCACAGTTGAAGGAGTTAGCAAGGAGGTTACTGATGGAGAGATCGAGGGAGAGAGTCAGTACCAGACTTAATAATTACACCAACTATGCTTTAATGCGCCGTGTGTGTATGTGTATGTGTGCATGGGTGTCTTACAGTGTAGACAGTGTTTGCAGGGTGTCGAAGGCTCCAGGGGTGATGGTAGTTAGCTGGTTGTCATAGAGAGACAGCAGGCGAACGTTGTACAAGCCAGTGAAGCTGTTGTTATGGATACAGCTGATCTTGTTGTTCCTCAACATTCTGGAATAGAGAGAACCGTTTAATTGTCATATACCATTGTGATGTGAATAGATATGAAGTGTATTGAAATATGGTGATATAAATAAATATCAAACATTAGGATAAAGACTTTCCCATACAGTCACTTTCCCCATACAGTCACTTTCCCCATACAGTCACTTTCTCCATACAGTCACTTTCCCCATACAGTCACTTTCCCCATACAGTCACTTTCCCATACAGTCACTTTCCCATACAGTCACTTTCCCCATACAGTCACTTTCCCATACAGTCACTTTCCCATACAGTCACTTTCCCCATACAGTCACTTTCCCCATACAGTCACTTTCCCCATACAGTCACTTTCCCATACAGTCACTTTCCCATACAGTCACTTTCCCATACAGTCACTTTCCCCATACAGTCACTTTCCCATGCAGTCACTTTCCCCATACAGTCACTTTCCCCATACAGTCACTTTCCCCATACAGTCACTTTCCCCATACAGTCACTTTCCCATACAGTCACTTTCCCCATACAGTCACTTTCCCCATACAGTCACTTTCCCCATACAGTCACTTTCCCATACAGTCACTTTCCCATACAGTCACTTTCCCCATACAGTCACTTTCCCCATACAGTCACTTTCCCCATACAGTCACTTTCCCCATACAGTCACTTTCCCATACAGTCACTTTCCCATACAGTCACTTTCCCATACAGTCACTTTCCCCATACAGTCACTTTCCCCATACAGTCACTTTCCCCATACAGTCACTTTCCCCATACAGTCACTTTCCCCATACAGTCACTTTCCCCATACAGTCACTTTCCCCATACAGTCACTTTCCCATACAGTCACTTTCCCCATACAGTCACTTTCCCATACAGTCACTTTCCCATACAGTCACTTTCCCATACAGTCACTTTCCCCATACAGTCACTTTCCCATGCAGTCACTTTCCCCATACAGTCACTTTCCCCATACAGTCACTTTCCCCATACAGTCACTTTCCCCATACAGTCACTTTCCCATACAGTCACTTTCCCCATACAGTCACTTTCCCCATACAGTCACTTTCCCCATACAGTCACTTTCCCATACAGTCACTTTCCCATACAGTCACTTTCCCCATACAGTCACTTTCCCCATACAGTCACTTTCCCCATACAGTCACTTTCCCCATACAGTCACTTTCCCATACAGTCACTTTCCCATACAGTCACTTTCCCATACAGTCACTTTCCCCATACAGTCACTTTCCCCATACAGTCACTTTCCCCATACAGTCACTTTCCCCATACAGTCACTTTCCCCATACAGTCACTTTCCCCATACAGTCACTTTCCCATACAGTCACTTTCCCCATACAGTCACTTTCCCCATACAGTCACTTTCCCCATACAGTCACTTTCCCATACAGTCACTTTCCCCATACAGTCACTTTCCCATACAGTCACTTTCCCATACAGTCCCTTTCCCCATACAGTCACTTTCCCCATACAGTCACTTTCCCCATACAGTCACTTTCCCCATCCAGTCACTTTCCCCATACAGTCACTTTCCCATACAGTCACTTTCCCCATACAGTCACTTTCCCATACAGTCACTTTCCCCATACAGTCACTTTCCCATACAGTCACTTTCCCATACAGTCACGTTCCCCATACAGTCACTTTCCCCATACAGTCACTTTCCCCATACAGTCACTTTCCCCATACAGTCACTTTCCCATACAGTCACTTTCCCCAGACTAACATTGACTCGGTACCGGTACACCCTATATATAACCTCGTTATTGTGATTTTATTGTGTTACTTTCTTTAATAAATGTTTTTACTTTAGTTTATTTAGTAAGTATTTTTGTAACTCTATTTTCTTAAAACAGCATTGTTGGTTAAGGGCTTGTAAGTAAGTATTTCCTGGTAAGGTCTTCGGCGCATGTATGCAGTGTGTGTGTGTGTGTGTGTGACTCACAGCATGCGTAGTCCCTCCAGTCCCTTGAACATTCCACTGCGGACAGAGTCCAGCTGATTGGCGGTGAGGTGGAGCTCATTGACTGACCCCGCCCCCTCGAACACCCCATCTTCGATCTCTGTGATCTTATTGTTGCTAAGGTTACTGGGAATAAATCAATTAAAGCGATTAAAAATAAGTTCAGTGAACTTCTTTGATTAAGTAAATAAGTTACCATAGCACATCATAAACTACAACTGACATCTTTTTGAGCTGAGAGAGGGTCTTGAAGACTCCTACAGCCTCCAGTGTGCTTATATCATTGTTGTTCAGACGACTGGGAAGAGAGAGAGAGGAGAAAACAGAACATGGTTAGAAAGAAACAGAAACACAACGATGAATCCTGAAAAGGTTTCAAACATTTGCAGAGATAAACCATTGACATAAATGTGTGATTAATGTGGTCCAGATGTCTTGCAGTTAAGTGTCAGGGAGGCAGGTGTGTGTGTGTGTGTGTGTGTGTGTGTGTGTGTGTGTGTGTGTGTGTGTTCTTACAGTTCAGTGGTAGAGGAAGGGATGTGTTCTGGTATCTTATTGAGACGTAGGTTGGAGCAGTCCACCACGTTGGACTCACAGCGACATTTAGGAGGACAGACTGGATCACTGTTACACTCATTATTCAAACGGACGTCCTCGGTGCCTGAAGACACATAACACACACAACTTGGAAAAAAACTCTGTACCTGACAGACAAAAAACACCCGCACAAAACCACCTTTTACCAAACTTGTACCTGAAACCCAAAATGCACACGTCCAACTGGTATAAAAAGCTCACACACACACAACACATTGAGACGTGCTTACAACTCTCTGTGACACACTGGGCTACGCCTATTCTGGCCTTAGAAAATCACTCTATAGGGTCACATCTAGGACGATGAACCTAAATACCTGAGGGCTAAGACACACCAATAGCGTTTGCTGGCCGAGAGCACTTAGAACATCTGAACAGAGTGCCGGCCGTAATTTGCAATCCGAGTGCGCAACGATTTTACATGTAGAATCAGGTGAAAATGTCAGCAGTAGACGTCAGGGGGTGGTCCCTAAACGACAGTGTGCTGAACGATGTACACCAAATACACATTCGGTGCAATATGTGCGAGCCTTTAAAGATCAGCTCTCGCCTGGCCTACCACGACCCAAAAGGTTGGCACGTACTACCAGATGAGCGATGGGTAGTGGGAGGGAGAGAGCAGAGAGGAGTGAAAGAGTGATGGAGAGAGAGAGAGAGAGAGATAGGCCAAGAGGGAGAGAGCGGAAGGAAGAGATGAGTACTATTTTAGAAATGTGACCTAGTGGTGTGAAAAGAACAGCAGGTCCTTAAAATGCAGACCAGAGGGAGATGGAGATATTAGGAGAGTTGGAGAGAAGGAAATTGAGAGAGGTGGGGAGAGGCAGGAGAGAGGGATGAGATGTCAGAGAGGATTTGGGCAGTCTAGCAGAGAGGACCCTAGAGTACAGGCCAGGGAGGAAGTGAAGTGTTTAAAGGAGAGGGAGAGAGATGGAGAAAGAGAGTGAGAGTGGGATGAGAGAGGGATGACGTCAGAGATGGCTAGGGAGAGAGGGAAAGGAAAGAAGACAGGTGGGGAAGGAGGGGAGTGGCTCCATTGCATGGGAAGATGAGTGTGATGAATATAAGAGGTGAAGGCAACGGAGAGAGTATGTGGGAGAGGCGGAGGGACGGACAGAGTGATGAAGAGAGCGAAGCAGACAGGGATAGAGGAATTCAGGGACGACGTCAGAGGGGTGTGCACTTCTACTTCCTCTTTTCCTCCCTCTTTCCTCTCTCCCTCTCTCCTCTCCCTCTCGCCCACTCTCCTCTCTCCTCTCTCACTCTCTCCTCTCCCTCTCTCCTCTCTCCCTCTCTCCTCTCTCCTCTCCCTCTTTCCTCTCTCTCCTCTCGCCCACTCTCCTCTCTCCCCTCTCACTCGCCCCCCTCTCCCTCTCTCCTCTCTTCCTCTCTCCCTCTCTCCCCTCTTCCTCTCTCCCCTCTCCCTCTGTCTATGAATAGAGGTGTACGTACCAGAGCCTGGAGCCACTTACATCACAACTATTCAATAATGGAGAGGCACTAGCAGCCACTCAATGTGTGTGTGTGTGTGTGTGTGTCTCACTCAGAGAGGATGGCTCAGTGTTCTTTTGTTAGTTAGTGTTCTGTGTCCTGTGTTCCATAGCGCTCGCACGCTCAGCCCAACCCCTAAGTGAAGTTTAGAGATGATGTCATCGTGCCACTGTAAAGAGTAGAGCACCCAGAGCCACAGACAGAGGATGCCCCTCAATACGCTTGTAAGTGGAGACGTCATAGAACGTCAAAAATTCAACATTTCTGGAGACACCTTGCCGTTTTGAAGAAATCATCACGCTTGCTATCAAAGAGATTTGCGATGGGTAATTAGCGATAAATTAAGTCAATTGTTTCACCTTATAGCTAGCCAAGATGCTTAACTTGCCAGCTAAAACGGTTTACAGTTAGTTAGCAATCCCTTCTACACTATTTTGCACTATTCTGCCATGTCAATAATATCCAAAAATGACAGGTGTCTCCAGTTGTGTTTATATGTTACCATTGTGACGCTCATTCATGCATATCCACTTCGCAAAGTCAAGCATCTTTCTCTCCACATCTCCTGAGGCTATCTGAGTTGGAGCAGGTGTGACTGAGACGCGTTCCATGTGTTCTGCTTCTAAAATACAGACAGCCTTATTGGTCTCTTTTGGACTCTGAGACAAACTGCACAGACAGACAGGAAGCCTTGTACTGATGATGACTGAAGCCTAATGACGCTCATTACAATGGGCTGTGGACGGGACGTCACACACGCGCGCGATGGCTGAAGACTAATGATGCTAATTACAGAGCGAAGTGGAAGAACGGAAGGAAATGTCATTTCCTGCTACCCAGGAAACAAGGAAAGTTTCAGGATGTTGTTTGATCCAGCAGAGTAACTTAACTTTCATTGAGACAAGAGGAGTGACAGAGAGAGAGATAGAAGGGGAGGGAGGGAAAGAGCGAGAGAGAGCGAGAGAGAGAGAGAGAGAAAGAGAGGCAGAGAGAGAGAGACAGACAGAGAGACAGAGAAAGTGAGACACACAGAGAAAGAGAGGTAGAGTGAGAGAGAGAGAGAGAGAGAGAGACAGACAGAGAAAGAGAGGTAGAGTGAGAGAGAGAGAGACAGAGAAAGAGGGGTAGAGAGAGACAGAGAAAGAGATGTAGAGAGAGAGACAGAGAGAGACAGAGAAAGAGAGGTAGAGAGAGAGAGAGAGAGAGAAAGAGAGGCAGAGAGAGAGAGACAGACAGAGAAAGAGAGAGACAGACAGACAGAGAAAGAGAGGTAGAGTGAGAGAGAGAGAGACAGACAGACAGAGAAAGAGGGGTAGAGTGAGAGAGAGAGACAGACAGAGAAAGAGAGGTAGAGTGAGAGAGAGACAGACAGAGAGGTAGAGAGAGAGAGACAGAGAGACAGAGAGACAGAGAAAGAGAGGTAGAGAGACAGAGAAAGATAGGTAGAGAGAGAGAGAGACAGAGAAAGAGAGGTAGAGAGAGACAGAGAAAGAGAGGTAGAGAGAGAGACAGGGAAAGAGAGGTAGAGAGAGAGAGACAGAGAAAGAGAGGTAGAGAGAGAGAGAGACAGAGAAAGAGAAGTAGAGTGAGAGAGAGACAGACAGACAGAGAAAGAGAGGTAGAGAGAGAGATGCCATGTCAATAAAGTCAATTGAATTGAATTGAATTGAGAGAGACAGGCAGAGAAAGAGAGAGGTAGGGAGAGAGAGAGAGAGAGAGAGAGAGAGAGAGTGAGAGAGAGAGACAGAGACAGACAGAGACAGACAGAGGAAGAGAGGTAGGGAGAGAGAGAGAGAGAGAGAGAGAGAGAAAGAGAGAGACAGCGACAGAGACAGAGACAGAGAAAGAGAGGTAGGGAGAGAGAGAGAGGTAGAGAGAGAGAGACAGACAGAGAAAGAGAGGTAGAGTGAGAGAGAGAGACAGACAGAGAAAGAGAGGTAGAGTGAGAGAGAGACAGACAGAGAGACAGAGAAAGAGAGGTAGAGAGACAGAGAAAGAGAGGTAGAGAGAGAGAGAGACAGAGAAAGAGAGGTAGAGAGAGACAGAGAAAGAGAGGTAGAGAGAGAGACAGGGAAAGAGAGGTAGAGAGAGAGAGACAGAGAAAGAGAGGTAGAGAGAGAGAGAGAGAGAGACAGAGAAAGAGAGGTAGAGTGAGAGAGAGACAGACAGACAGAGAAAGAGAGGTAGAGAGAGAGATGCCATGTCAATAAAGTCAATTGAATTGAATTGAATTGAGAGAGACAGGCAGAGAAAGAGAGAGGTAGGGAGAGAGAGAGAGAGAGAGAGAGAGAGACAGCGACAGAGACAGAGACAGAGAAAGAGAGGTAGGGAGAGAGAGAGAGGTAGAGAGAGAGAGACAGAGACAGACAGAGAAAGAGAGGTAGAGTGAGAGAGAGAGACAGACAGAGAAAGAGAGGTAGAGTGAGAGAGAGACAGACAGAGAGACAGAGAAAGAGAGGTAGAGAGAGAGAGAGAGAGACAGAGAAAGAGAGGTAGAGAGAGACAGGGAAAGAGAGGTAGAGAGAGAGAGAGACAGAGAAAGAGAGGTAGAGAGAGAGAGACAGAGAAAGAGAGGTAGAGTGAGAGAGAGACAGACAGACAGAGAAAGAGAGGTAGAGAGAGAGATGCCATGTCAATAAAGTCAATTGAATTGAATTGAATTGAGAGAGACAGGCAGAGAAAGAGAGAGGTAGGGAGAGAGAGAGAGAGAGAGAGAGAGAGAGAGAGAGAGAGAGTGAGAGAGAGACAGAGACAGACAGAGACAGACAGAGAAAGAGAGGTAGGGAGAGAGAGAGAGAGAGAGAGAGAGAGAGAGAGTGAGAGAGAGAGACAGAGACAGACAGAGACAGACAGAGAAAGAGAGGTAGGGAGACAGAGAGAGAGAGAGAGAGAGAAAGAGAGAGACAGCGACAGAGACAGAGAGGTAGGGAGAGAGAGAGAGAGAGTTTCACTGTGATTACATTTCATAATGTCCTAGAGAGTATATTCTACAGTCCAATTATTCCCAGAATAAAACATGGAATTCCAATGTTTTTGTGATTGTTTGTCAATATTATTTTGCATTAATCAGGCTTTTATTTGATCTTCCCAATGAATTTCCTTTCGATTCGCCTGCCAATGATAGCCCTTTATCTGTCTGACACACACACATACCCCCCCCCCCCCACACACACACACCTCCTCTAATTGTGAAGTTATTTTCTTGGAAATGCTCTTGTTAAGGACTCTGAAAACATCCGCTGATTGGAATCTGGGTCCTATGGTGGGCTTTATTTTCTTCATTCTCTACCACTAGAGGACCCTCTATCTTTCTATCATGCAGACTCTCTCTCTCCCTTTCTGTCTACCGAGTACACACACACACTCACACACACACACACACACACACACACACACACACACACACACACACACACACACACACACACACACACACACACACACACACACACACACACTTGTCAGTGAATGTGCTTGTGCCAAAGCAAATAAGACCTTCCTTCAGTCTTTATCAAAGTTAGTCTGAGTTATACAAACAGAGGTGAGGCATAGGGCCAGAGAAGGAAACACACAACTTATGGTAAAACCCAAACCCAGAGAGTTGATCCATTCCAGTTAGAATAATAGAGGTTAAAGAAGAGGAAGAACACAAAAAGAGTGGAGGGGTGGAGCTGTGGAGAGGTGAAAAGCTAGCTAGAAAGAGTATGAAAGCGTAAACACAACCCACTCACCAGGGATGAAGTATTGTTCCTTGGCTGTGATGGAAACAAGAGAGAAGCAATGATGTCAGTCAACACAGATATGGTCAAACAGAGTCATATATACTTACATATATATGACTAGATGTGATACAGATAGTCATGTATGACTATATATGACTATCTTCATAAATGGCACTGGCAACTATGACTATGGTAAATATGACAATGCTATGGAGAAGCTATGAAAAGATAAAACATCAATATATTGTATCAGGAGAGGAAGAGAAGGAAGAGGGAGAGAGGTAATCAGAGAGCAAGAGAGAGGGGGAAATACAGAAGAAAGACAGAGAAAGTATATAGAGAAAGAGAAATACACATCAACGAAGTGGAATCATCAGTCCATGTTTATTCACCATGGCTAGGCAGACGGTCATGTTAGATTGTAAACCAGCGTGGGCGAGAGTAGAGTTTTAAGAGAGGAGTGCCTGGCTGCAGAGCCCACTGCTCTGACACAGTACACTGGCAGAGAGACACACAGCCAGACAGAAACACTATACTGTATCCTATGGTTGCCAGAGACAGGGAGGGCTAGGGGAGTGGGATTGGGAAATGGGCAGGAGAAGGGAGGGGGCCTGGGGGCCAGGGAGAAGGGGAATTAGTATAGTAAAGGGGCCTAGGGGGGTGGGAATGCAGGAGAGTAAGGAGGTGGGCACAGCCTAAAACCCACAATGTCTAGCAGGCAGAGGAAAAGGGCCTGGAGGTAGGTTAGAAGTTGGGAAGATTCAACGTACCAATTAGGATCAGGCAAAAAATACTTGAATCAGTCATAGAACCCATTGCCTTTTATGGTTGTGAGGTCTGGGGTCCGCTCACCAACCAAGACTTCACAAAATGGGACAAACACCAAATTGAGACTCTGCATGCAGAATTCTGCAAAAATATCCTCCGTGTACAACGTAGAACACCAAATAATGCATGCAGAGCAGAATTAGGCCGATACCCACTA
Source organism: Oncorhynchus mykiss (assembly GCF_013265735.2). Taxonomy (NCBI): domain Eukaryota; kingdom Metazoa; phylum Chordata; class Actinopteri; order Salmoniformes; family Salmonidae; genus Oncorhynchus; species Oncorhynchus mykiss. The sequence goes on from NC_048587.1 coordinate 37,166,210, forward strand.
ATAATCAAAATCCAGAAAAGAGCCATTCAATTCTACAACCACCTAAAAGGAAGCAATTCCCAAACCTTCCATAACAAAGCCATCACCTACAGAGAGAAGAACCTGGAGAAGAGTCCCCTAAGCAAGCTGGTCCTGGGGCTCTGTTCACAAACACAAACACACCCCACAGAGCCCCAGGACAGCAGCACAATTAGACCCAATCAAATCATGAGAAAACAAAAAGATAATTACTTGACACATTGGAAAGAATTAACAAAAAAAACAGAGCAAACTAGAATGCTATTTGGCCCTAAACAGAGAGTACACAGTGGCAGAATACCTGACCACTGTGACTGACCCAAACTTAAGGAAAGCTTTGACTATGTACAGACTCAGTGAGCAAAGCCTTGCCATTGAGAAAGGCAGACCTGCTCTCAAGAGAAGACAGGCTATAGGCACACTGCCCACAAAATGAGGTGGAAACTGAGCTGCACTTCCTAACCTCCTGGCAAATGTATGATCATATCAGAGACACATATTTCCCTCAGATTACACAGATCCACAAAGACTTTGAAAACAAACCTAATTTTGATAAACTCCCATATCTACTGGGTGAAATACCACAGTGTGCCATCACAACAGCCAGATTTGTGACCTGTTGCCACGAGAAAAGGGCAACCAGTGAAGAACAAACACCATTGTAAATACAACCCATATTTATGCTTATTTACTTTCCCTTGTGTACATTAACCATTTGTACATCGTTGCAACACTGTATATATATGTAATATGACATTTGTAATGTCTTTATTCTTTTGGAACTTCTGTATGTTAAATGTTTACTGTTAATTTATATTGTTTATTTCACTTTTGTATATTATCTACCTCACTTGCTTTGGCAATGTTAACATATGTTTCCCATGCCAATAAAGCCCCTTGAATTGAATTGAATGAAGAGGGTGAGGTGGGGGCGGAGAAGGGGCAGTGGTATTTGAAGTTGCCACAGACAGAGAGGTGGTGGGCACAATGCTTGAGAAATTGAACATGGGCAGAAACCCTACCCACAGCCCCAGCCATATACAGTGATGTCAGCTCTCTGTGGTGAACAGTGAAACCAGATTCACTATGTGTTAATGTGCTATAAAACCTGCTAGAGGTTGGGAGAGGGAGGGAGGGACTACATGAAAACCCTTGGTAAGGGATAAAGTACAGTACTATCCTATGCTGTAAATAGAGAGGAAGAATGAAAAAGAAAGAGAGTATGCCTCCAGGCTGTCTGGAGGGATATTGATTGGTCTGAGTCGAGCTGGCAGAGCAGAGAGGGAGATTGAGAGTATTTAAGAGAGAGTGATCGCACAGAGTGGAGAACAAGGAGTGAGACAGAGAGAGAGATGGAGAAGAATGAGGCTAGGAGAGAGGGGGAGCAGCAAGAGAAGTAAAGGGAAGAGAGAAATGAATGGTCACAGAGCTAGATGAAGAGACCGAGGCCAGTCCCAAAACAGAGAGCGGGAGAGAGAAATAGAGAGATGGAGAAATAGAGACACAGAGACCAGCCTTCTAGATAGATACACAGAGACAGAGAGAGCTGGAGAGAGACAGATAACAGCATTAGAGATAGATAGAGAGAGAGTGAGAACTGGAGAGAGAGACAGAGAGCAGCCTTAAGAGATAGAGAGAGAGAGAGAGAGAGAGATCTGGTGATCTGGTGCTTCTGTCCCCAACCAAGGATGGCCTACAGCAGCACTTAGATCTTCTGCACAGATTCTGTCAGACCTGGGCCCTGACAGTACATCTCAGTCAGACTTGTCCCATTTTGTGAATTATTGGGTGGTGAGCAGACCCCAGACCTCACAACCATAAAAGGCAATGGGTTTTATAACTGATTCAAGTATTTTTTGCCAAATCCTAATTGGTATGTCAAATGTTATGTTCCTTTTGATGGCATTGAAGGCCCTTCGTGCCTTGTCTCTTAGATTGTTCACAGCTTTGTGGAAGTTACCTGTGGCGCTAATATTTAGGCCGAGGTATGTATCGTTTTTTTTGTGTGCTCTAGAGCAACAGTGTCTAGATGGAATTTGTATTTGAGACTGCATGCAGAATTCTGCAAAAAATATCCTCCATGTACAATGTAAAACACCAAATAATGCATGCAGAGCAGAATTAGGCCGACTCTCGCTAATTATCAAAATCCAGAAAAGAGCCGTTACATTCTACAACCACATAAAAGGAAGTGATTCCCAAACCTTCCATAACAAAGCCATCACCTACAGAGAGATGAACCTGGAGAAGAGTCCCCTAAGCAAGCTGGTCCTGGGGCTCTGTTCACAAACACACCCCACAGAGCCCCAGGACAGCAACACAATTCAACTCAACCAAATCATGAGAAAACAAAAATACACATGACACATTGGAAAGAATTAACAAAAAACAGAGCAAACAAGAATGCTATTTGTCCCTAAACAGAGAGTCCACAGTGGCAGAATACCTGACCACTGTGACTGACCCAAACTTAAGGAAAGCTTTGACTTTGACTTTGATGTACAGACTCAGTGAGCATAGCCTTGCTATTGAGAAAGGCCGTCGTAGGCAGACCTGCTCTCAAGAGAAGACAGGCTATGTGCACACTGCCCACAAAATTAGGTGGAAACTGAGCTGCACTTCCTAACCTACTGCCAAATGTATGACCATATTAGAGACACATATTTCCCTCAGATTACACAGACCCACTAAGAATTAAAAAACTCTACTGGGTGAAATACCACAGCCAATCACAGCAGCAAGATGTGTGACCTGTTGCCACCATACAAGGTCAACCAGTGAAGAACAAACACCATTGTAAATACAACCCATATTTATGCCTATTTATTTTCCCTTTTGTACTTTAACTATTTGCACATAATATTACATTTGAAATGTCTTTATTATTTTGGAACTTTTTGAGTGTAATGTTTACTGTTTATTTGTATTGTTTATTTAACTTTATTATCTACTTCACTTACCTTGTCAATGTTACCATATGTTTACCATGCCAATAAAGCCCTTACAATGAATTGAGAGAGAGGAAGATGGTGAACAGCCATCCAGATAAATATATATATATATATAGAGAGAGAGAACTGGAGAGAGACAAAGAACAGCCTTAGATATACTGTAGATGGAGAGAGAGACAGAGAGAGAGAGAGAACAGCCTTCCAGATAGATACAGAGAGAGAGAGAGAGAGAGAGAGAGAGATTATCTACCTCACTTGCTTTGGCAATGTTAACACATGTTTTCTATGCCAATAT